>NW_010553982.1:4412-11814 GCF_000687285.1 Phaethon lepturus | reverse complement strand
CAGCAGAGACAATGTGTGATGAACTGACCACGACCCCCATTCCTCATCCCCCTGCACTGCTGGAGGGAAGGAGGTAGAGGAAAGAGAGAGTAAAGTTAACCCTGGGAAGAAAGGTGTTTCAAGATTTGGTTTTATTTCTCATGATCCTACTCTGATTTGATTTGTAATAACTTAAACTAATTTCCTCACATCAAGTCTGTTTCGCCCATGATGGTAATTGCTGATTGATCTCTCCCTGTCCTTATCTTGACACACGAGCTTTTTGTTTTATTTTCTCTCCCCTGTCCAGGTGAGGAGGGGAGTGAAAGAGCGGCTTTGGTGGGCACCTGGCATCCAGACAGGGTCAACCCATCACACAGCCCAACACAGGAGCTTGCACAGCCTGAAGGCACACACTGTGTGCAGGCCAGTGGAGGTATGCACTCTGTGCAGAAGCAGAAGGTGCAACACCAAGGAACTTGAAAGCACAAGAACTGCCAATTAGCACTGAAGGACCACGTCTGCAAAGAAAGGACACAGGACCTCTGCTTGGGTTGCACATTACTATGCTCACTGCTTCCAGACTAACTTGTGGAAGCACTGCCAGGTTAAAGGACACCTGGGGAGAAAACTCACCGTGGTGCAATTCAGAAGGGATTTCACAAACACTCTAAGCAACAGCAGGTGATTGGGAGCTGTGTCATAGAAGGAAACAATGTAATCCAAACTGATAGTGCAAACACTAGCATTCCCTTTGCTCCCAAGTACATGTAAATGGCTACCATAAAAAATATAATTGGAACATCTCAAAAGTATTTACTCTTAAGGTATATTTAATTTGATTAGCTAATATTAGAAGAATGGCAGATTTAAATCCTTTCCAAGCTGACAAAAGATTTCAAGCTCCTGCTGAGGAATATGCCTACTAAACCCATGAGAAAGCTCGACTCTGGTACTCGCTCCAAACCAAAGAAAAGCTACCAGCTTCAAAATGGTTCAATATTTCTATTCAAACATTTGAGAAGATTTTCTGATTGCACAGATAATATAAAAATTCAGTGATTCAACAAAAGTGAATCATGTACGAGTACGCTTCTCTTGGTTCCCACCAGCTTCAGCTGAAATAAGGGTAACCTTGACATTTTCCCCAATGTTAACAGCTTTTACTATTAACCAGGCAGAATTAAATACAATATATTGAGATTCTTATCAATTTCTTGTACTAAAAATATTTTTACACTTATCCATAATATTTTGTGTGTCACTTTCAAAGTGAAAGGGCATGCAAACTGTACTGCACTCAGTCCACATGGCCATGGTTTTCCATTACATCTATTTCAATTTAGTAGCAGTTTCTGCTAAAGGGAAGGTCCTGCTCCTTTCTTCAACTCTCACTTCTTTCCTGAGCTCTACTCCTTCTGCAGCCACTGGATGAGTTGTATCAGCGTCCTGGTTCAACACAAGCTCACCCACAGAACACCTTCCAGCAGATTATGGCACAGCTCCAACTTACCTCAACCTGTGTAACCGCTACCGCAGATCCAAAGGCAGGGGACAGGAACACATGGTGGGGGGTAGGGGAACGGGTGAGGCAACAGGATTACTATTTTCCAAGTAAATTAGACACTTCACAGCTTACTAACCAAAGATATGAGATACACTTAAATACACTGAGGTGAAAAGCAATAATCTAGACTACAGTTTGCTTTGCTTTGTCTTAATTCTATTATCAGAAAAAGAAATCTTATAGTTTTCTCATGCAACTGCAACTATCAGCACTCCTCTACCACCTGTTCCTTTCAAGATACAGCTTTGAAGATACTTTTTCTCCCAGATTTGGTCCATCTTCTGTCTGAAGAGCTACCAATTTCATGCCACCATCATACATCTTCCCACTTTTAGCCCTCCAGTACCTCTTCACCCTACACCTGTTAGTAATGCTAATGCTCTATTATCCATCTTCAACTTCAAACCAATATAGACAAATGGCTGCTCACCATGGAATGAATCAGGGCTACAGAACAACACAAACAAAAAAACATATCAACATCTCCTTACCTTCTGTGCTTTATCCTTCTGAAATACAAAGACAGGTGGAGCAATGGCAGGTTTTTCTGTAAAGAGAGAAATCGTTGGGTTTTTTCCAACCACATTCATTATTGACTAATATGAAAATGTTATGTTCTATGATGCTTTTACCAACAATGAATCCCTAAACCAGTTAAATCTCAGTTACACAAATTGCTTCCACCAGTTCCTGGTAACATATAAAGACTTGATCTTCAAAAGGAAAAAGGAGTGTCTTAAGAACAATACAACTGATATCTGAAAGCTATTTGTCTTTTCAGATCTCTCTATTTCAAACCAGTACTTTTACCGTACGCATGTACGTCAGGAAGAAAAGGCCCTTTGCTGCAGTAGTTTACTTTGAACATGTGTAAGTTTTGCAGGCAAAGGCTTTTCCTTCCCCATAGGAATGCATTAATGCAAACAGGGTTTTGCTGTACATACCCACATGCCCGTTTCTTAAAGGTCACCTAACTCTCGACACTTGATTATACTTGTATTTCATTATCATTGAAACCTTTAGAAAGGTCCTAAATCTTCAACATTTGCAGATCTACAATTTAAACCAAACATTCCATGCATATTATTACAGAGGGACCAGTCTTTTCTGCATAATTTAAGAGCGTGTCTGCTTTCTACTTGAAGTTCCAATTCAAGTATTAGCAGGACACTATTTTCTAAATAAGCACATCAACACTTATTCTTCAAGAACAGAATGAATTTCTAGAATGAGTGTATGCTTTCCATTGTCCTTAATGGCCTCAAAACTACCTCAATGACCTTAGTAACAAAAAAAAAAAGGGGGGGTAAAGCAGAAGTGAGCTTTCCTGAGAGTTTAGCAAACTGATAAACCTTGTACATGAGCTATATTTGAAGACAAACTGCACATACACTATGCAGGCAGCAACCCTAGGGCTAAAGATGAGCCCTGTCTGTAGGGCTAAAGATGAGTACAACATGTAAGTCTGTCTGCAGAGTGAGACTGCTGTCAAACAACAGGATTCAGGGAGAGCTGTATTTTGGCTAATTTCTTTGCAAAAGTTTCACCTTTGCAATTATTCAATCTCACAAACAAAACTAGGCATTTAAGAAATTTTTTTTTTAAACTTCTAGAACTTGAAAGGCTACCATAAAAAAGAAATATAAAGCCATCAAGAAGAATTACCTTGCACCTAAAAAAAACCCCCAACAGTATCACAAAATCCTCCTTAAATCAGTTGCAGCATCAGTAAAGCACTTGGCTTACCACATAAGGAAAAGGGGATGAGATTGTCCATTTGGGAACTGCTAGCTATTAGATCAGCTTAGCTGAAAAAGTGAAACTTCACCTCAAACACATAAAAATCACTAAAATTATTCCACGAACTCTGTGCATTTATTTATGAGGGTGGAAAAGCCTCTTTCCACTGTTCTGTGGGTCTAACTCAGAGGGATAACCCAGCAAAAACACTGCAAGACTGATTTTGAAAGACTGCCATAACTTGTTCTACAAAAGGTAACACTCATAATGAAATAATGCTCTTTACTACAGCATTTCGCCTGCTCTTTTTTTCCCCTTTATTTTCTAAGTTCTTCTATCCATCAAATACTGCTGAATCTTAAAAAGGATTATGAATGAGAACAAGGCAGATAATCTAAATGGAAAATAGTCTACTAATGAAGGTCAAATATTTAAGTGCCACACCTGTCCCAAAAAACAGAGTTCGTCAAAACAAGCCAGGGATCCCTCTTGACTCCCTTGGCCTCGGTATCACCTGCCTGTGGGAGGGTCCACTTGTGTAAGGTCCAAGGTTTTAACCCTTTACTTCAAAGTGATGTTCACTTCTTTATACCATGTTTGGTATACTTTAGTATTCATTAATGCTATAATTACAGCCACAAGTAGCCTGCATTACACCAAACTACTCTTATCCAAGACTGTCAAACCAGTCAATAAAATGCTGTATGAGTGTTCCTCCCCTTTGGAGATCTGCCAAAAGCGGGACTTGATTGTGTAATTTGGCAATAACCAAATTCCACAGATACCAGAGAGGACCAAACAGAAAAGAACTACTTGCCTATTAAGTGCTCAATATAGGATTGAAGTACTGAGAGAGAAGAACGCAAACAATTAAAAAAGCAGATCCAACAACAATGCAAAGTGCAGAGGAAACATGGGATGGCTGGCAAAAGACTACAATGGGAAGCCAAAGAAGTTGATGCAAAGGAACAGGACAAAATAAGAGATGGGAGTCTGGTGATGGAAAACTGAGTACTCAGGGGAAAAAAGAGAACAGGGATGCCAGGAACAACAGAAAGCTCACAGAAAAAAAAAAATACTGAGTGGGACAACCAAAGAAGAAAACAGAGTGGAAAAAAAAAAATCAAATATTCGAGATTGCATTCAGCTATGGCAAATGAGACTGGGAAAAGATGCTAGTAAAACAAACTATGACCAGTCCTGTTAGTCAAGCTAGAAAAGATAACACTCTTGTGCAACATATGAGAGTTTCTATCCACTGAAGGAACACAGTCCTCCAGTATTCAAGACCTAGGAATCTTGCTGGCTGAGAGACCAACTGGGATGATGGCATCTGGCAGGAACGACAACAAGACAGCAGGCACTCACAGCTACCAACTACACTAGCGCTTAGTCAGGCATGTTCTTTACAGTGGAACACTTGTTCACCGAAGTCTGCAACAAGACCACAATGCTGGAAATGTTTCCCTAATTCTAGCCCAAGGGAAGAAGGGATCACTAGACTGCCTAATCTGACCACCTTCATTAAACACTACATGTTTTTCTGAGCCTTATTGTTTTGGGGAAACATTTTCATCAAAGGCTTCAATTATTGAAGACATTAAAAGCAAGGCATTATTGCCCTCCATCATCCATTACCTCACTTGGTAAAAAACTCCAGTGCCAAATTTCCTACTCAAATGTTTGGCTTCAGCTTTCAGTTCTGATTCCTAGTTATGTTTTTTGAATGCATTTATGTACTAGATAAAGTGCTCTCTAGTATTTAATGTTTTTCCTACAAAAGCATGTACACAAACCATGTTTTCCTATCAACTGAAGAACCACCACAACAGGTTTTATTTTTGTAGAACAGAAATGCATCTGTTAGGTAGTTGTTGGGGGTTTTTCCCACACGGTGAGCATGGCAGCTTATTAAGTGCTACCCCAAAATGAGAATTCCACTGTCGTTTGTACTGGCCCACATCAGAGGTGAAAGGTCATGTTCTCACTTAGCAACCACGCTTCCATTCCACCAAGGCGTGTGAAGGATGACTTACAGTAAAATGGCTCTGTTGGGTCCATAGAACTGTCATTAAGTTAAAGGTAAAATAAGGCAAAACAAAGGAAGGAAAAAAAACCCCAACCGTCAAACTTCAGGTACAATACATGTAAAAGAGCATGAGATCTTCTCCGTCACCTAAGAGATGAATAGACACAGCACATAGTTCTTAAAAATTGTGGAACAGACTTGGCTTTTTCTCCAGACACAGACAGAAACAAGGCAAAACAAGGAGCTGGAGATGCAGAAACAACATCCATGTTCTAACAGAGTCAGTCTCAGTAAAGGTGTTCTGAGGAAGCCCAAGCATGCAAGAAGAAAAGCAGACCTTCGGTAATTACTGTCATAGAGACAGTAAATCCCCAATCTGAAGATATGGAAATCGTACAAACTACTTAGTTTCTCCTAAATGTGGTAGGCTATCAAGTGTGCAAATGACTCAATCCACAGAACTCCTTCCTGCAGTTTATTCATAAGTTTCAAGACATTTCAACCTGCATGTATAATTACAGAACACTCAAGTGCTGGCTTTCACAGGCTAAATACCTTTAACATATTTCACTGTCAAGTCATTAACTATCAATTTACGCCCTATGTGCTATCAGAAAAATGTATGTACTATTAAACCCACTCAGCTTGCTTTGCAAGCTTTGGAAACCAAAATACAGAAATGCAAAGTACTATCTCAATGCCTCAGGCAGAGGTATCATCTTCAAGTCATGTATACTATTTAATGTGAGATTTTTAACACAGCTACATTACAGTTTGGTACAGCTACTAACAGATGTCAACCATGTTTCCTGCAAGTAGACAAAACATGGCCATGTTTTAGCTCTCCATGCATTCATACCAATGCAACCACAGCAGTCAGTGGCATCTCTAGTGGCCATAATAGTTATTGTTGCAATACCAATTTTTAAACCTTCACTGCAGCATGAAATGACCCATTACTGAAAAATCCAACAGTTATTTTAAGTGTACAGATGCAAAAGACATGTCCCTTTTGAAGGCCACACATTTGAAGGCCACCTAAGTAAAAAAAAAACAACAAACAAACAAAAAACCAAACACAACCCAAAAAAGCCCCCAAGGTAAAACTGCACAAAATAGGGAAAACACCCAAACCTGGTACACCACAGAGATGCATTTCTCCATATAGTTACGAGGCCCACAGAGTAAATCCCATGGCAAAGCAGTGACAAAGGCCAAGAAAGCATTCTTCTCCTTTGTCACTGAGACCATCGTGTCTCTGTTGTAAGAGCACAGGATAATTCAGGTTGGAAAGGACTACAGAAAGTCTCAAGTCCAACCTCCTGCTCCAAGTAAGGCCAGCTATGAAGTCAGACCAGGTTAATGAGGTTATCCAGTCTGGTCTTAACTTCCAAGGATAAAGGCTGAGCAGCCTCTCAGGGTAATCTCTTCGACGGTTTGACTGTCCTTATGGTAAAAAAAACCACACCACCAAAAACCCCAATCTTTTCCCTATATCCAGTCTGAACATCTCGTTCCACCTCTCACCTTTTGTCTTATCTTCCAACGTACACCACTGAGACGAGCCTGGCTCTGTCTCTTTAATAACCTCCTCATAGACCCTGGAAAGCTCCAAATGTGCCTCTCTGAAGCCTTCTCTTCTCGAGGCTGAACAAACCCAGGTAGTTCAGCCTGTCCTCACAGGTCATGCAACCCAGATTACCAACCATCTCGGTGACTCTAATATTTAGATTTTAGAAGGAATCCAGGCCCCATGTCATGAAAACAACTCTCAAGTCCTCACCAGACGTGCTGTAGCCAGGTTATTACAAGGTGAATTTATTTTTAAAGCTAAGCACGACACTGTTTCAAACACTTTCTTTTTAAATTGACTCCAAATTATATTTAAAAGTGCCTAACTACATGGAAACCTATATAAGAGGCAGAAAAAAAACCACCGAGAAACTTCCAGGCAAACAAGTCCTTGATTGGACCTGAAGAAGCAACCTTCAGCACTAAAAGCATACAAGTTGAGAACAATTGCTCTGACTTTACCTCATTATAATACATCACCTGGGAGAAAAAGTAGATCATACCTGTGAGCAATG
>NW_010553982.1:0-4381 GCF_000687285.1 Phaethon lepturus | reverse complement strand
AAAGAGTGTTAAAAAGGAGAACAGCAATTAGGTTGTTAACTCACCAGAAATATTCAGAGTGGTAATTTATTGCCTGTGAAAGGCTTATCTGAGGGTCAAGAAAAATTTAAGTTCAAAGTTAAGCTTAATTATGTTTATTTGAACAGCTCAGGCCACAGAAGTGCTTTTTCACCTTAATACTTTTAAGTTATAAAGAGCAAAATAATCATGCCAAAAAAAAAAACGTATTAGAAGAGATACGGGCAATCTAAAGGTGATGGTAACAAAACAAGACTCTTCCAATAGCTACAAATAGACTGAAAGCAATGAGCAAGTTACCACATCAACAGCTGATCTCCAAAAAAGACCCCAACAAGTAAAGTTCAATCATACTTCATGTCAGAAAGTACAAGAAACATGACTGGATCATTTACAGCCATACTTCACAAGTGATGTCATGGTGAATATAACTGACATTGGAAAAAATAACTTCTTCCTCATTTTCAAAACTCTGATAAGTTGCTTTTTATGAAGTAAAACTTCTGATGTTCTTGTTCACCTTCACATTTTTTTTTTGGTCTCCTATAGCACGAGTAACCAGGCTACTTCCAGACAGTACTTCCACAGCTGGCATGGCAAGGTAGAATGCTTTTTATGTATTTAAGATGAAATAAAAATTCCATACACCATAGTTAAAGCACAAACCTTTGAGTTTGCAGAGCATATGTTATTTCATTTCCTAAGCCCTTGTGGCATTAATAGAAGTAAGTCACCCTCTACATTAGATAATTTTACTATTTCAGCTCAGGTACTTCACATAAAGCAAATGCTACATGTTAGAAATGGAAAGAAGTAGCCGTTTTTCACATGACAGGAAGAAGAAAACCATGAGGCAGCCCAACTACTTTGCAATGTAGATAAAGTATCTATCAAGAACTCCAAAAAGTGTTAACAAAAAAATCATTAAGAAGTATTTAGACAGTTCTGTCTTGTAAATGAAATAGTACTTTATGGGTGTGAATTATTAGGACATCTCAAAAAAAAAAAATCACTCAGTCTAATTTTGCATCTCCTACTTTATCTGAAGTAAATCACCATGGGAAAAGCAGATCTTATTTACAGGGTTTACAAACATCAGAGACAGCCAGCTTTTCCCCTCAAAGTAAACACAGACCTCCCTCTCTCTGAAAGCTACTATAAGGCAAGTAGAATTATACATTCAGGGTAAAAAAAAAAAAACAACTCCAACAAACCAGCACAGAAGCAGTGTCAGCATCATACAAGTCTGGCAAAGGAATGATACTTTTACTCTGAAAGGAACTGCTTTGATTCTCTTGTCTTCTGTACATTTAAGGCAGTAAACTTGTTATGATCATGAACTGTATATTTGGTGATTTCATAAAGCAAAATAAATTGTGTTTGGAGTCTAAGGAGACAGTTTGCCAACACAGGTGGTGCAGAACCTCCTGAAGGGAAATGTGAAGAAAGCCATCAAGTTTTAGCCCTAAGAAAAACTTTACCACCTTTCAATCACTGAAAAGGTACAAGTAATTCATTCTCAACAAAAGAAGATCCCATCATCTAAAGAGCAGCTTCAACAGCAAGTTACATACAAGCAAATTTCTAATACCATTCAGTAACTACTTTATACAATAGTAATAACAATTGTGCCTACTATTCCAAAATCCTGGTTTTCAGTGATCAAACTTCTCACAATGCCAGTCGCCAAAGCCTTTATCACAATATCACTAAATCTTTGTGACAAAGTCAATCAAATCACACAGCCAAGGAGAAGTTAATTCTCTCCTCCTCTTCATTAGCTCCACACTTACCAGCTCATCTCCTCTCATGACAAGGGGCAATGCCAAGACCAGGACCTGTTCCTGGGAAAATTCACAGTACAAACTTCTTTGGAAAGTGGCACTTGGACCACCTCATCCTTCACCCCTCTTTTCTGCAGCAGAGGACCCCCTTAAATCCAAAAACCTTTTTCTGCCAAGATACAGCTTGCCATCAAACCACTACAAAGAGGGAGGCATACAGTTTCACCAACACACTAGAGAAAAAGGAAAGACAAGTGAATGGAAAAAATTTAAGGAATTATTAAAATGAAGAAAATGAAGTAGTTACGAGAATATTAGAGGGAATGCTTGTAGCTTTGAAGAAGTGCATCGCAGAAAGATCATCCATTAAAATAGTTTGAAGGCTTAAAGGACATTGGTAGAATGGTTACTTGGAGGCAGTATTGACATCTCAGTGGTGATTTAAGACAGACAATAGACTAAGAGAGACAACAGAATCTAGAAGGTAAGGATAATTAATATAGTGATGGCAAAGAAAAAAAAAACAATGAATGTATTGAAACAAAGGTGTGCCATTGTAAAAGTGACAGATTAAAAGAGCTTTGCATTAGTAAGATGAAAGGACACAGGCAGAACAACACAGCACCTGTCAAGGCCAGAAGAAGGTTCATTGCAGTAATCAAATGGGTAAGAGCAAGCAAATTTCACTTGCGTGAACAGACAAGAAAAACTATTGTTCAAACACGCTAAGTAAAAACAATCTGCAGGAATGACTGAAACCTCTTTCTAGGTACTTGTGTCTACTATATGTCAAAGAATAGCTTCACACGTTACAATGAAGTATGACTGAGATAGCACTGTTCTACAGATGAATCACGATAAGGAGTATTAAGAGCATTGTTTTAACTATGCTTGGTTTGTGAACATGAACATTTAGCTATCAAACACTTCAAACAAGAAAAGATGATTATGAAGCAGAATATCAAAGAATCACCAATATCAAAATAGTCACTTCATACATTCAAATGAAAATACCTGGGCACAAGGAAATAAAACATTCACCTACAGGATTGCAAAAATAAAGCAGATTGATGTGTTTAAGAATTAGGATAAAAACAAAAAAAGTCACCCAAGAACATCATTGCCATGTCAGAGACAACAAACAAGGCAAGAAGAAAGACTGGAATCCACTGACTTTCAGTAGAAGGATGCCAATTCCAGAAAATATGTGTATTTGCACTGGTATACAAAGAACATACACCTCAAAAGTGGAACTGGAGGAAAGAATACTAACACCAAACAATGCAGCCAGTGATATTAGAATGAGCAGAAGAGAAGTTCAGAAGCAATCTGATCTTGCTTAATCTTACAAAAGATTGTATCACATTCTTATTGCAAGAAGAAACAGAACAGCAAAGGATGCAGATGGCAACTCTGGAAGGAGATGCAAGTACAAACTAAAGAGATTAGCAGGTGGAGTCAGGAAAGGGACTGAAGAGAAAAAGAGAGAGAAAAAGGAAGATCAGATGAAAAGTAAGGATGGCACCACACTTTCCCTCTGCCCCACACAGTCTACATGATTCTGCAGAAATATAGAGATAGGGGAAGAAACACATGACAAGTCAGCATCAAAAGATGTAATAAACACTGGTAACTTGGAATTCACCATCGAGCTTAATGTTTCCCCATTAGAATGGGGAAATAAAGTGAAGGGCTTGCACAACTTAAGATAGCCATTCCCAAACTTGTGGTTCTAAAAGAACACAATAAACCATCAAAATTTATTATATTATCATTGTGTTTCTCACAAATAGCCATTATACATTTGACTATTTACTACCATTCTTGAGACCACTTATCATGCTTCTTTGGGCACTGACAGCTGATCTTGAGTTGGGAGCCAACAGCCCAAGACATGCTGCATCACAGGATTTGTCAAATAAGTGTAATTATGTGCTTCGCTGCTTGTAGACTTCATCTTCAAAATCTACACCTAGAACAGATGTTTGCTTCCTGTTGTTTAACATTAATACAGAATTAAAATGTAAGAAACAAGCTCAAAAGAAGGGGTCTAACAGACTTTCATTTGCGTCCTTCCAGGCATTCTCCCCCCACTCCCTCTTTCATTACCTGAGAATAAGGATGCAAAACACCAGAGACAGCTGGGACAAACTCGGTTTTGCAGAGACTTTGAGGGAAGTTAATCATTCTCAAAGGCAAACTGTTGATGCCCACTGCCACTTAAACAACGTTCTACACACCTTGGAGCAGAACATCCACACTCTATAGCGTGCAGCCCATGTCTTCCTAGCCCTCTTCACAGAAAAAATGAAACCACAATTTCTTTACTTCAGAAGTTTTCAGCTTAAAAAATAATACATGTGTTATTACACCTCACCTAGTTTTACGTAATCGCCTCTACTATTCCTTTAGCTAGCGGAAGGATTAACACGAGTGTGAATAAGGAAAGATTTACGACAGTCCTGAAGTTGCGGACAATGACCCCAAAAAGCGGCTGGGCAAGGAAAGCTACGAAGCAGCTCAGAACCCCCTCCGTGGGGAGGCGCAGCGCTCGCTGACACACTCCGGCAGCGGCGGGG
>NW_010553981.1:23140-34233 GCF_000687285.1 Phaethon lepturus | reverse complement strand
CCTCTTTTTTGTTTTAGAGGTGTTCTCCACCTCGTTTTCCAGCCATTTTGTGAAAAATCAATGTTCAGATAAAAGAGGAACGAAAAAGGCCTTTTCTTACTCAGCCTCTGTATTTAACTGTTTTGCTCGTGGGGAGCGGAACTGGGGTCATATTCCAAGCTCAGTTAGAACTCTGCTCGAGTCAGGAATGTCACTTAAACGTGACACAGTTAGATATCAAATTAAGATGCCACTCGGGAAGGCTGCTCAGCTTCAAAAAGCAGCTATCGGGGAGTCTTGCCGCCTGTCAGATACCGTATGCACGGTAAATGTGACTAAAACTCAGGGATGTGTTTCTGACGTGGGAGCACAGAAAGCACCGCTGCTCCGGGGGCAGGCGGCAAGAGAGCTGTGCTACAGAAGCCGATCCTACCCCAGTGTCATCTTTCTTGTGCCTTCTGGGGAGGTACTGCTGATTTAATCTTCTGATTTAAATTCTGCTTTTCTAATGCTTCTGATTTAATTGCCATACCAGAGAAGAGCCGCATCCACCGACTCCAGTGGAATTCGGTCCGTGTTTTTATTCTGCTGTCCAATTGCAATATTGCGTTTCATTGAGGAACACTTTCCTAATTGGAAGGGCATGTGAAAATATATGGTATTATACAGCTATTTCCAGCACAAACACCTCAACTGTCTTGTAGAGTTTGAATAAATCTTTGGATCAAGTTCATCTCCTGAATGACCCGTAGAGCAGTGCTGAGCTCTGCTACGGTATTCAGTTATTTAGTCATGATGTCTTCCCCAGTCTTATGATGAAAGAAAGATTTAAAGAGCCATTATGGTGTTTATGGAAGTGTTAACCAATTAAAAGCTCAAGGTTGCATGCTATTTCTTCTGAACAACAAAATTAAAAAAAAAAATCAGGAGAATGATTGATACAGTTAATATATTTATTGGCATTAGTACATTCTCTTTTATTGCTGCGATCAGGGTGACATCATTCATCATAAAGACAGCATAATTGCCTTTGAATGCTATAAAAGGTGAAATTCATTCTCCTGGAAATTAAAGAGAACATTGCAAAGCTTCAGTAAAAAAAGGGAACTGAATGATACAGATGATAAAATGTACTGGCTTTAAATTTCTGTCCATAAACCTGGAATAAAGCTACTGAGAATTAGTCCGAGATGAAGATTGTAATGCAATAACCTGAAATTAGTTTAGGTGTTCCTCTAATCTCATTTTTCACGGTGTAGAACTATTTATCATAAAATCTGTTTTCCTTCATTGCCAGTATTTCAGCTGTCTAGTCACTGAATGAAAACAGCAAAGAAGGAGTGAAGACACCAAATGAAATACATGTTATTTGTTCAGGCAGAATTAGCTCACTGTCAGCAAAGCAAAGCAGAGAGAGCAGCATCTTCTACCTGGTCTTTGCTCCCCACACTCAGAACCACTCTGATCCCTTACTCCCCTTTTTCATATGCAAGTTTGGGTTTAGGAAGAGGCCTTGACACCCTGATGAAGTGTCACTCCTATGGAATTTTAACTTTGCTTAGATTTTGCTTTTATCTCCCTGGATAATTTCTTATCTACAAGGAGACTCGGAAGACCTCTGTGCTGTTCCGTTGAAGATGATCTCTGCCACTCCTGCCTGCATCAAGTAAATCTCACTCTCTGACTCTGGACTGGGTCCTCTCTCTCCCAGTCTCATGCTGCCTAAGAAATGGGATGCAAAAAGAGAGAGGACAGGGAGGCAAAAGGCTGAAGCTTCTTACTCGGGGATCTACAGGCTGCAGTAAAGCTACATGTTCGTCCTTGCCTGAGCAAACCTTTCCAGACCTGTCTCATGCTTTCAGCTTGTTTGCTGTGGGAGCGCCCTTCAAAGAAGTTACTCATGGGGAGGGAAGTTCCCATTGCAAGATGGCCAGCATCATTTTTCATGTTATAAATCAAGGTGGACATGCCTAGTGACTTAGAAAAAGTAGCCTTCTGAATTATGCAATAGCTGTATATGCCTGGCTTTATCCAAGTATGTTTAAAATTAGCCTTTAATCTTACACAAGCCCCGATGTTCCCAAAAAATGAAATTGTCAGTGCAAACCAGACCATGCTAAGCGGTATTAATTAACACCAGAAGAAAAACACAAAAGATTCTCTTTGATCATCACTTGAAGACATTTTGTGCTTACCTTTAATTTCCTCTCCTGATTTGAAATAGCAAGTTCAGGTTATAGCTCTTTGTTAGAATAATAATTAAAACAATCTAGTCTGTGCATATACGTTGTTTAGCTAAAGGACACTAATTATATGCATACGTTAAGGGATTAATTGAGGTTAAACCTGGAAGGGAGCAGCCCTTAGATTCTTCAGGAAGCAAAAATTCCTATTAAACATGACAGTGTCAGCCCAATCTGTACTTTTCATTGTTTTCTCTTTTTTCAAAGGCATTAAGAGAATATTTAAGTCTGCTTCTGAGTTCTCCTGTCAAAGGATACAGCTTTTTAAACACTTCTGTGAGGATCTCTCTGCCCTGTAGATGTTCAGAGAGTCACCAAAAAAAAAAAATCAGACCAAAGGAGCTTCTCAGCTGATGCTCAGTGATGTCCTGATGGGACTGACCAGCTGGAGGGGGCAGGGGTGCCGCCCCATTATGTGTCCAGCCCCTGGGCTAGAAACACGGAATCACAGAATCATTAAGGTTGGAAAGGACCTTCAAGATCATCAAGTCCAACCACTAACCCAACGCCACCATGCCCCCTAAACTATGTCCTGAAGCGCCACATCCACACGTTTTTTGAACACCTCCAGTGATGGCGACTCCACCACCTCCCTGGGCAGCCTGTGCCAATGCCTGACCACCCTCTCAGTGAAGAAATTTTTCCTAATATCCAATCTAAACCTCCCCTGGCACAACTTGAGGCCGTTTCCTCTCGTCCTATCACTAGTTACTTGGGAGAAGAGGCCAACACCCACCTCACCACAACCCCCTTTCAGGTAGTTGTAGAGAGCGATAAGGTCTCCCCTCAGCCTCCTCTTCTCCTGACTGAACAACCCCAGTTCCCTCAGCCGCTCCTCATAAGACTTGTGCTCCAGACCCCTCACCAGCTTCGTTGCCCTTCTGTGGACACGCTCCAGCACCTCAACATCCTTCTTGTAGTGAGGGGCCCAAAACTGAACACAGGATTCCAGGTGCGGCCTCACCAGGGCCGAGTACAGGGGCACGATCACTTCCCTACTCCTGCTGGCCACACTATTGCTGATACAGGCCAGGACGCTGTTGGCCGCCTTGGCCACCTGGGCACACTGCTGGCTCATGTTCAGCCAGCATGAATATTTCATTCATATGTTCAGAAACGGCAGGAGGAATGGGATGCCACTGGTATTTTCCTCGGGAATCTCCCTTCACTGAGCGTTGTGCCTCCACACTTTGGACTTGAAGTGGGGCCAGGCAGGCCAGCTGGACTGCATGGTCCCTTGCCACGAAGCAGATAGGGTATCACAGCCACACTCTGAGCCTGTTCGAGGTTTTTCTTTACATGTAAGCGAGAAGTGTAAGAGGAGTATTGCCATGGATGCACTGGAGAAGGTCACAGCATTTTACCCTTTTATGTAAAAAGCGAAGCAGGGACGCAGTCTGTCATTGCTAAAGGCAACTCATCTCTAGTGAGCAAAAAGAAAATCACCCTCTGTCTACCCTGCATTACAGACAAAATTTCAAGATGTGGAGAAAAACCATATTGCAGTCTCAAAAAAATTAGCTAATGTGGGGTCAAGTCTTTCCCCCTCTGAGAAAATCTGGAGCAATTGCATTACCCAGTGCAGCTATTACAGGTTTTAGCACATCCAGTCCCTGACTAAACAGGGACTCTGCAGCTGTCCTAGGCAGGATAATGATTACAAGAAATAATCTTCATGTTTCAAGAAGCATTGCTGACAGAAGTCAGGGAGAAATGCTTTCTCCCTGTCCCACAGTAGCCAGAGTATTTCATAGCTATCCAGATGCATTATAAGAACTTTATGTCTTTCTCTAAAACAAATGGTGGAAAGCATTGTCAGAGAAAGCACAGATGGATTGTATTTCTTCCTGCCATATATCACTATAGTTAGCTGGAGATTAAATTTCTCTTTTGTATTTAGGCAATCTTGCCTTTATTTTCTTACCAATAGCAGCTGGAGGGGAAACGCTATAAATCTGTTTATTATGTATGCACCACATGACTACTCTGTATTTCTTATAGTAGCACTAGTTCTGCTGTTGTTTAAATCAAGGGTTGGACTCCGTGTTAGTTACAGCGTCGGTATCTGTTTGACTCCGTCGGCGATCGCACCGCAGAAGCGCAGGGCAGGAGGAGACAAGGTTACAAACACTGGCACTGCTTCATATTGACTATTTTACTGCCTGGGTGTTTGTGCTTGGTTCTTTGCGAACTCCTAAAGATTTACATGCCAATCCATCCAAATCACTGTGCAAGGCTAAGTTAACCTTGACAAAGCTGTATCCTTCGGTGGCAAATTTAAAGTTAGAAAAATGGAGTTTCTTCTTACACAGCCTAACAATTTCTCTTCCAAATCTGCCACATCTAATAGCCAACGCACAGCAAAGTTTCCTCCTGTAGACATCTGCAAGAGGAAGATGGACAAAGTAAACCCAACTCAGCCACAGAAAGTGCGTTGGCTTCACTCAGAAAAGAAAATTGGTTCAGAAAAGAACAGATAAGGATGTTTGAGCCATGATTGAATGGAGGAGCTCAGGTTTAGGTACACTGCCTCCAACACTGAATTGACCATGTTCTTTCTGATAAAGGCAAAAACAAAGTAGTCGGTAAGCTGGGCAGAAAATACATACTTCCAGTTGTTTTTATTATAAATAATTAATTATCTACCAGTTCAAGCCACGTGCCAGCTGCTGACTATTCGAATTCCATAATTGCTGCAGTTCCTTAATGCTTACCAGCCATTAATCTCAAATAACAATAACCATTTAATAACCATTTATTACCAAAGAAATAGATTAATGGCAATTTCAAGAAACTTTCTCTTCAGGGATGTCCTGAGAACTGCCATCTCATGGGATGCAAATGTTTCAAAATTTAGGTGCTTGTGACGATGGCTATTAAGTTATATTTACATGTGTGTGTTCGCAGGCAATGCTTAGTGCTATAATATGGCGACGTCTCTGTCAAGAGCCTCTAGGTGCTGCCACAGTACAAATAAACAGGACCTCGTGCTGCACCCGTTTCATTGTTCGGAAAAGACAGTAATCTTTATTTTCAAGCAAACTGGTATTCGAGCAGGGTTTTCAATAGATATTGAGGAGCAGTATTTTTCCTTTGCAGTTCCTTCGTCAACAGTTTAATTGCAATCATTTCTCAATTAAAAAAAAACAAAAATAACATGTCCGTGCATTGACATCCTTTCTGAAATGAGAAAACACTCAAATACCTGGGATGTGGAAGTCTCAGTGTATTTTTTTTTAATTAGTGAAAGGTTAAAAAAAAAAAAGAAGCTTAACATGCAGCTTCAATTTGGAGCTATTTTGCTTTGTTCCCTCACCTGCCCAATCCTGTACACACACGGATTTGGTCTGCTCTAATTCTTGCAGGGAAGTCTCCCTCTCTCCCCCCCACAATTTCAAACGATGATCAGCTACAAGGACTGGAAGCTGGTGGAAATCATTTCAGTCTAGAAATGGAGGCAAGTTTAAAGCAGCTGTTTAAAAAACATCTTCCAGTGGTGTTCTTCACTCGCAGACCAAAGACCTCACAAAAAAAGAAATCTTGCCCACCAGCAGCTCCCAAGGATTTTTCTTCAGTGCCCCCATCTCTCAGGTGGGATAAAGGAGCACAGCTTCAAAGAAAGCGTCCTTATTTACACCGAGGACCTGGTCCGAAAGCACTGCTCAGGGAGCACGGTGCTGCCCCGCATTCGGATGCAGTGCCGCACCAGACCCAGGGGCTCGGTACCCACCCCCACGTTCTTCGGTAACGCTCGTCCCCATGCTCTCATAGATAAGCACACAGAAAATCTGCAGGAATGATTTTTACAGAGAAAAAAGCCCTCATTGGCATATACAGCAGTCATAACTACCACTGCGGCAGCAAAGCTTCAGAGACGCTAAGGCTGGGGCACCTCCATGGCGCCCGCAGCCGCCCGAAGGCCACGTCACCAGGCCGCGCGCTGGGCCCGGCGCTTCCCCTTCCAGAAGGCTGCCCCGAAGTGTCACGTGGGAAAGGCCGGTTGCAGCCACAGCTCCTCACCAGCACCGTTAGGATTTACGGTTCGGCGGGGTGGAGAAGGGCGCCTTGTTTCTCATTTGAATTCGTTTGCCTGCTGGTAAAGCCCCTCTCCATGAGATTTAAGAGCCCTTTGTCGCCTGCCGAGAGGACGGGTGAAAATTTGGCCTCGAACAGGTATGAACTCCAGCAGCTACTGACGTGCCTCCCCGGATGGCAACTTAAATTCCTCCTCTCTGCGCCGGAGCTCCTGTGTCCGAAGGGATGAGGGGTTTGGTCGGCAGCTGGGGCCAGGAATTGGCGGTGCAAAGTTTGGCAGGACAGAAAATTTATTTCCTGATATTAACTTATGAGAAATATACGTGGTTCCCTTATGTCTCCTAATACAAGGAATATAATTTTTAGATTAAATTATAATTATACCAAAAAAAATCTTCTCCCACCTTTCACTCCCAGACTTAGGAAAACCTGTTGTAACTCCTCGCTTACCTTTATCAGCCTAACTACAATGTGTCCCTGCAGAAGATAAATGCTGTTATTATTTAAAATTCCTAGCACCAGCTCCCAAAAATGCTGACAAGTCACTAATCCCAAGAAAATGTATGGTAGTTAATTATAAGTGAAGCATGCAGAAGTCATCCAGGAGATTGCAATCAACAAGATTCACTGAACAAACACTTTGTTCCTCACCGCTAAGGAGACAGGTTGTTCTTCTACCCTTCCTCCTCCTCTCAGCGGGACGTCGGGATAACAATGAGCAGAAACTAAAACAAATGAACAAATGAGGCTTCAGCCCCAGAAACAAATAAATCATCTTTCAGAGCCGAGCACTTGGCGATACACTTTTCCACCTTTTTCAGAGCTGCTGGCCAAGGAGGGGTTTTGGCTCATTTTACCTAACCTTAAGTTGAATATTGAACAAACCGAGCCAAACTCCTACTAAGCAAAGGGGAGCCATGACGCACCTGGAGGCACGATGGGGTGCTGAGGTGCCCCACGCCACCGGTATGGAGCCACAGACGCCTGCCGGAGACCGTCTGCGAGCCGTGGGGAAGGAGAAGCTTCCCCACCGGGGAAGGGATGCCTGGGTGTATGGGCACGTACACAAGACACAGTGTATATCAGAGATGGTGTTGGGGTTGCTGCAGTGGTGCTGGTGCAGCCTCGCTGCTGGCACGGGGAGACATCCCCTCCTCCTTGCTGGTGTTGGCTGGTGCCACAGAGAGCAGGACAAGCTCTTCAAAGGAGTTCGCAGCAGAGGGAACAGGAGAAAAGGGAAAAGGGACAGAAATGAAGCTACCATCTCTGGTTCATCTCTCAGGAAACCCTCCCAGAAGAGTGCAAAGCTCCAGTGGGTGAACTCAGTCCTGAGGAAACCCAAGGTCCTCGATGACTTTATCCATGGCCAATGAGGCAGATTTTCATGGACTCGGGTAAAACACCCCATTTCCTAAGAGCAACATCTGGAGGCAACAGATGGATCCCAGCCTTCCCTGCTCAGATGTCGTAGGTGACTGCATGGGCAAGGATTTTAGCAGGCACACAGACCTTGTGACCATGCTGAAAGAGGACATCATCAACAAGATCTCAGAGAAACAGGATGGAGCAGGCTCAACAGCTCCATATGGGAAGGAAACAAATGGGGCATCAAGGCTGTTGTCATGCCAGCAGAGCAGCCTTTACCTTTTTGGGCTCTTTGCTGCTTCGAAAGCAAAGCAAAGCTTAGTGGGAACACACCCATGGTTAGGACACCTAAAGATGTAGCAAGAAAAAATAAATGAGGAGTGAATGGCCAGACAGTGCACCCATAACACCTTCATTCTTGAATTTCCCTTACAGGGGTCCTCTCTCCTCCGGTGGCTGCACCCAGGCATGGTGTTTGGTTCGGGGCTTTGCAGGGAGAGGGGGTTTTAAGATCCATTAACCAAGACTGTAAAGATGTGTCGCATCAAAGTGGCAGCTTGTCACGGGTTTATGTCAGTTCCAACCCATGGAGACAAGAGCATCACTGAAGTGTGCAGACCAGCCCTTCACCTTGGATGTCTCCTTTTAGTGCTGAGATCTTTTTCACAGAACAACAGGCCTAGCATGGAAAACATCATCTTTCTCAAACTAATTTTATTTGTTTAAACAAGGCCATTAGAAACAGCAGATGCTGTTGATCACACCTGATGTGCTTTGGGGAAGTAAATTTCAACACGCTGTTTGTATAAAGTGAGGACATCATTTATTAACTTAGCTGAACCACTTCACCCAGTGGAAGCTGGATTGCCTGAGATGCCATAAATTGCAGGGAATGGGGAGCTAAAGTACTGAAGTTATTGTGTTCCCATTGGATACTGCAAACGAAACTGCGCTTCATAATCCTCCCAGCCATAATCAACAACTTCCCCAGCAAAGTGGTCCCCTGTTTCTTATTATAAAGGGAAGAAGGCAGGGTTTCCATCATATTTATGTCTAGCACCTTTCTTCTAGGAAAATTGATACGATCTCCAGGCACATTCACTATTTAGATTTAAATAATTTTCCCTAGAATATTTAACGTATATTGCTATAGAACGATATAATTGTAAAGTAATTCATTCTGAATTAGTTTAGGGGTGCTCTGTAAGGAAAAATATTCTGGTTTTGCTATTCAACTTCAGAATGATTTTCCTGCTTCTTATCCAAAACAAATAACTAGTGCATGCAGGATGAAAAGCATTCTCTGGGTGGAGCAAGGGCTTTTTCAGGTACCACAATTTCATCTCTGCACTTTCCTATTATTATTCTATTACTTACGAGGTCTCTTCCATCAATAACGCTCTCTGGTCTGTATCATAATAGTAGTTTCTTCCCAAATGGTTTATGTCCAAATAAAGATAAAATGCCCTGAAAAATTCAGAAATGAAGCTTTATTTGTGTGGAGTTTTGGGAGGAGAAAGATTTGTTCTATTTAGATACAGACACATCTCTGAGCATAGACATAAAAACATCTCCCCTGACATTTATAATGGGTTTTTTTGTTTGGCATTATGGAAGACTAACTAAGGCACAGACAACAACTTTGTGACCTGGAGTTCTGAGGTCTTTCTCCATCAAAATGGACAAAAAGGAGTGATGGCAGCCAGGGAACCAAAGAGCAAGACTAGCATATCATTACTGACAAAGATTATCTGTAGAATAGGAGGCAGCGACAGAGAAAAACTATGCTGCACTGGTGAAAGGAAAAAAAAGTGAATATTACAGAGCGTGCAGAGGAAGTTAATATCCATGGAGATGAGTGATATGTTTAGACTGACAGCTGAGAAAGACAGTTTTGACAGACACATATTAGATGAATTGGAGTAGGATGGTGCAAGTATATATGTGATTTTTTTTAACCTCCCTTTTTCACTTCCATTATTTTTCAGCTAAGCATAATTTTCCCTTACACAACATTTACAATCTCAGCTCCAGATTAACAAAGCTTCCACCAGGCTCTGGGGACTGGGGTGGGTGAGGAGTTAGAAGGTATTTTCTAAGCTGGGAAGTAAACAGATTTGCATTGCTACTTCCAAAGACAGGATGGATTTGTATTCAAACCCCTGAAATCTGAGGCTTGTGGCAAACATCTTAAGTGATTTTTGGAGGATTTTTGTGTAAGCTTGATGACATGCAGGATTTCCAGACACTCTTGGGCTTAGCAAAGTGTGCTAACTGTGCCATACGAACGATTCTTTTGAAGTCCAAAGCCTTTGGCAGCTCAGCTGCAAATTTACAAATGATTTAGAGACATTTCCCATAGGAGGCTGAGTCCTTGGAGACTGCAATGACTGTACTGAGCAAGCTGGGCACCAGAGAGGCATGAAACCGTGTATGAGACTATATGAACATCCCCAAGATTGGCTTGATGACTTCAGAACCAGATGCATTTCTCAAAATTTCTTAAAAACCTATACTCCTAATGTAGCAGTTACTCATGCCAAGAGTCACACTAACATCACCAGAAGAGCTTAGTAAAGCTCAGTTTGGTATGGATTGCCAAGTTGAGCTCTGGAACCCAAGAAAATCTTCACAAACAGTTTTTCGAAGACAGAAGGGCTTAACTTTAGATATGGGAAAGTCAGAAATGGTGTACTTCCTCTTGAGCTGAGTGCTGGACTTTCATCTAACATGGGATAATACATATTTATCACAAAATAATCACAAAATTTGCCTTGCCTCAGTGAGGAGGCAAGATCTCACTCTTACCCTAGGGGCAAATCTAGACTGAACTCCCCAAAATGTCTTCATTTCTAAGTAGGACCCCTGAAATTCAGGAGGCAGAAGTGTGTTCACAGTGACAGGTGCTTGTTGCACTTGTCACCTTCCCCATGTCCCCAGACATCCACAGGTGTCCTGTGCAAGCACTGGTGTTGGATTCCTGCGTGCGCTCTTCTTAAACCTGGTGGCACAGAAAGCCTTCCTGAAGCGAGGGATTCTGTATTGCTCTGGAGAAAGGCAAGGCTGAAATAGATGCCAGTCATTACAATTATGCCTTCTAGAGGTTCTTAAAGTCAAAACCTTCCCTGAAATGTAATAACATGTGTTACTTGGACTGAGAACAACAGAAATAGAGCTATACGCCAATTCGTGTACCATTATGCCCATTTAATTGAATTAATTTAGAAATAGAAATAGGGCAAGATGCTATGCATCCAGCTACAGAGGATAGAGTTGCCGTGTGCAGGGCAGCTTTCCTCCTGCCCACCCGCCACTGCCCAGCTCTGCTGGCTGCTCCGTGCTTGCTGAGCCCACCATGGTCACTCCTTGCTCTTGCGACAAAGTTACAGAGAAGTCCTGCCATCCACACCAGCGTCACCAGGATTTCAGGCTGCAGCTTTCCTGCACTGCCTTCTGCATCCCAAGTGGGCT
>NW_010553981.1:0-23109 GCF_000687285.1 Phaethon lepturus | reverse complement strand
CGCCCCCATTCCCAATGCTTACATTTGAGATCTCTGAAATTAAGTTTCTGACCTTGTGTTTTCCTAAAGTCAATTATCTAAATGGCTGCAGATTCTTACAGGCCAACAGGGTTGGGAAGATGGCTGTACTCTTCGTGAGACTGCTCATTGCTTAGCGCTGGGAAGGACAGACCAGGCACCATCCGGTACCTTCCCAGGTACAAGCTATTCCAGCTTCCCCTGCTGAGCTGTTAAAACTCCACTCAACACTCACAGTTTCTTTCATGTCCTTGGGCACAGCCAACTCTCAAATATGCAGCGCTATGAAAGTTGAATTGAATGTAATAGCTAACTAAATATCACCATGGGCATTTTCTGATTGCATTGTACTGGGAGAGGGACAGCTGCTGCCATGTGCCATGTAACCTCCTGTGCTGGATACAGCAACAGCCCTTTGAACAGGCATCAATGACAAATCTAAAGCTTGGCTTTACAAAGCCTAGATATCATAAACTTTTTTTCTCTTTAGGTTAATGTAAGAATGGATAGTCACCTCTACCTTCATCTTGCTGATCCTGAACACCTCGCTTTGGATATGGTAAAGGAGTGGGTAGATTTTTTTTTAAAGTACTACAAACTTTTAGAAGTGTTGAAAGTCTAAGTGATTTCTGCTTTTAACATCTGCAATATCTTTACATCTTTTCCCTCCTGTTTTGTGGAAGTTGTTGTTGTTTTTTTATGTATGACTTGTTCTTCTTGCAGTTGTAATGTCCATACTGTTTCTGCTTTCCTCTGTCTGTAATGGATGTAGATACAGCTTGCAAATAAACCATTATCTGCAAGAGTTCTATACGTTTGGCAGAGGAGCTCTAGGAGGAAACAGCAAAAGCGTTTAAAATAATGAGCAAGTTTTAAAAATTAATGCTTTTCACTTGATCATTTGAGCACAATAAATTTTAGATCAAATTATCTGGAAAACTCCCAGTCCCATCTAATAGAGGGTCATAAACCTAAAGAGCAACTGGCCTGTTGCAGACTGGTTGCTCAAGACGATAAAGTTTTAAATGTTCGAAGTCAGACAAAGATCCCAGTCCAATACATTTCCTGTATTTTTGCACTCCAGAAAAAAAGATAAAGGGTCTATAAAATTATACGCTACAATCCTGACTGATCTCTTATTTGTGGACACAGAGAACACACAGGGATTTCAAGGTTCTCCTAAGCCCGAGTGAGCACCAGCTGCAGATGTGGACCTCTCCCACGCAGAGCCTGGCTGTCTGCCACCTGCTGCAGGAGATGGGAGAACTTGGGGCATAGAATCATAGAAACTTTGCATTGGAAGTGACTTTTAAAAGTCATCTAGTGCAACCCCCTTGCAGTAAACAGGGACATGTTCAACTAGATCAGGTTGCTCAGAGCCTTATCCAACCTGACCTTGAATGTCTCTTCATCTCATGACCACTGTCTCAAAATACCCCATTACTTCAACTCCATTACGCAAAGCTCTCCTCCTTACACCCCTTCATTTTTAATCTAACTCTTCAGGAAAATGCACTAGGTGAAGAAAGTAAGCCACATGGTTCAGAGCGTATCTGAGCCTCTGCAAAAAACAGGAGCGGGTGAGGTCAAGAAGAGAGCAAAAGGGATGGCACTGGGTTATGTTAGGAGCTCCCAGGATGCTGTTTGACTAAAAAACCTAAACAATTCCAAACTGTTTTTGCCAGCAAAGGAGATATAGGATCTGCCTGAAGAATCCTTGTGCACATCCTTACCAGAGCATCTTCACCTGCCTTGAACATTCCCGGCAATTTTCTTTTGGAAGTCCCTTTTCATGGTACTGCTAGTTCAGGCTTCTCCTGGTCATGTCACCTCTTCTCAGACCTTGTCCAACTTCCCTTTACCTTGCTTAGATCAAACTGTATATGCTCTCTCATTCTTCCGAATTCTGGGCCTGTAAGAGAAAGAGTTTTGCACATTGCTTCTTCATTCCTTCTTTTCTGCTAGGATTTTTCCACAGCCTTAATGCCGCCTGACCCAAGCAATCTTAGGAGCCCTGCTGCTTTCCTGCACTGCATCTTTCCCACTGTTTTACAGAGCTTGCACTTGAATCACAGATTATCCAGGTTAAGAGTCTCCATTTTTTGTGTCAGTCTTTACAACCTAAATCTGGAGATAGAGACCCTGTTAGGAAATGGCTGATTCCACGTTCACTGAGCCTACACATTTCAGCTCATAGTGGGTTTTCTGGTCAAGGGCATTGAAAGCTGTGATTCCCAGTTTACACTGGTGTGCAAAAAAAAAAAAACTGTCTGCAAATTAGATATCATAGAAAAACTTTACCCATTTTCTTTCATTTTTGGGGGCAACTCTACTGGTGGACACACCCTGAATACTCTGTGATTATATTAATGGTCTAATACCAATAATGTACTCTTAAGTATAAACGTGGCTCATGGTATTTACAGATAGGAAACCTTCATAAACTCACCAGACATCATCATTTTAACACACAGAGATTTTCCAAAGTGTCACACTGGGCATTCAGAGGACGTGTGTGGTCTTGTGGTGTCTTTTTGTGCAACTAGCACAAATACTCTGTTTGCCAAATAGGACCCTAACGTGCAAACTGAAGCTCAATGGCTATGCTGCAGTGGAACAGCACAAGTTGCTGCATTTTAATTGCCTCTTATTTAGGAAATGGCACAACAAAATGAGGTTTTTGGATTCTGGCCATGACTCTTGTCTCCTGTGTGGTTCTGTCCTCAAAACTAGATATCAGAGCTCAAAAAGGCATTCTCACTTTCGATTCTTTAAAAAGACTTGCAGCTACTCTTTTAGGACAGCACTGCTTTCAGGGGCAAACTGAAACTACTTTACATCTCACTCTATGATACATTTTGCACATATGCATCCTTTCTGTGCGGATATTTTGCGATATCCCTTGCTGAGGTTTCACAAAGTGAAAAGCATCCGTCTCCACGTGCCAGACAGGTTCCTGCTCTTGCAGGATGCTCAGCTACCAGGACAGCTGTCAGGCAGTGCTCATCCCTTTCCTGGCTTTCTGCATAGGAGACTTATCGGCAAGTCAAATTGTCTTGTCTTGGCCTCTCGAAGCCCTTTTTGACCTGGAGACCAGAGCAGTGTCCCTGTGCCTGCAGGACTGCGGAGATTTCCTTCCCAACGCTGTAACCTCCCTTCCCAGGCATTGTATGGTGGGAGTTGTGCACTTGAGTCTACAGCACAAAAAAAAGACGTGCAGACCTGAGACAAATCTGAGTTATTAATTAAACCTCATAGTGGCCTGGGGAAGCAAGCGGTTATTAGCTTAACTGAGGGACAGGGAAATTGAGGCAGTCTCCCAAGGTCACACTGTGGAAGAGATTAATGAATAATCTCATAGCGCAGACCTGAGATCTCATTTCCAGACCATTTTTGTCTCTTAAGGTATGTAATAGAGCACCATCGAAATTATGCTGTAGAATTCTATTAATAATCACTAGTCAAAAATATGACACATCTAGAAATAACAGCTGGGGGAAAATTTAATAATTTCCTTTTTAATGTATTTCCTTCTGTACTACAGTGTTTGATATTAATTAAAAGAGACCCCTGAGCGGTGCAGAATAATAAAAACCTCAGTCAGTCATAGCTGAGGATATGCTAATACTTTCTGTGTTAAACTTTCAGGCATGGCTTTTGGTTTAGGTTGAGTGTGTGCTCCGCTTTTTGTTGGCCTGGTTTTAAAATTCGCATTTCCTGGCAAATCAACAGAGTCACCTGAGGAGTCTCAAATCCAATCAAAGAGTGAGTGATTTCTTCAAGCTTTGCAGTCTTGTTATTTTTTAATTCCTTATCAAATAATTTATATGAACCTTTACCTATATCATAGTTCACTGATGCAAGTAATTTCAGAGATTTTTGGCAAAATATACTGCCAGTAAAAAATATTCTTGGTTAATAACTAATGTAAAAAAGACAGAAGTATTTTACCATCGCTATAAACTGTGAGTTAATTTTAGAGCCCTGTTGAAGTGAAAATAATATTATTTCTGGTCCTAGGCCCATCAACAGCCATGGCTGTCAAGTGATAGAGCAGGTTGTCTGCTGTGAGACTATACTGGTCTTGATAAGGCCAGTCGGTCAGGAAAATGCATCATCTCTATGGTCAGCTCTGGACTCACAACTGATCTGAAGCTGTAGCCTACCCTGAGGGTCTCTAGATGAGCAAACTTTCTGATGGGCCATCAGCTTGTAGGCAGTCTGACCTTCCTGTTCTAATTTGTGATCCAAGCTAAACCAAAGCTTCTCTAACTCAAACAAACTTGCCCTTCTCTCTGCCCCACCCCTCTCACTGCTCAGCATGGTCCCATTTCACAGATTCAGTGTGTTCAGAAAAGCTCCTAAATGTGTGATGCTTATTAGAGTGTAATTGCTTTGAGGGATCCATGACTCAGGCCTGGCATGCACATTGGAAGGCAGCGCATTGGAACACAATCTCTCAGGATGCTCTTGGAGATCTGTGTGTGTTCCCTCTCCTCCTCACTGGCTTCTGATAACCTTCATCCTCAAGGCAAGAACCTTCATGCAGTTCTGATGACGTGGTCCACAGTGGTATTTGCTAAGAACCTCCTGCACCGTGAGGCTGTACACATAGCTCTCATCAGCACCTCATACCTGCTTCTTCATGCTGATCCTTTACCATAAGGAAGATATGGCAGTTCTTTAGGAGTCATATTTTTCAGAGACAGGTATCTAGGAGAAGAGTTTAAAACCAGCACCACTATGCCAAACATACAGAGATACAGAGGTAACAGCTGAAGTGATGGTTGGATTCCAAGCTCCTCATGATTTCAAGTGAGAGCCAGGCACATATTTCACACAAATATACTGCCGTGACAGAATGAAGCGGAACTTTCAACACTTAGGAGGATTATCTGTTCTGGATGCTAAGACTATACAAAGTAATTCTCTGTGCTCATTAACTTACCTCTACTCATTACCCTCAAAGACTTTGAGACAGTGTATGACATTGATCCAATAAATAAGTTTCTGCGGCACTGCTGAAATGATACCTCCACAGGTGGAAATGCGTTATTTGCACCAAGTGTTGGTGAGACAGGTAAGGGAGCTTCATGCTGGCATCCAAGATCTAAAACAGGATTACAGTGGCAGGATGGTGGCAGACTCGCAGGGTACCACAGCGAGCATCCCTTCCAGCTCTGCATGGACCTGCCCTGATCGCCTCGTATCAGGAGCAATCTTTCACGAGTTGCCTCCTTGGAAGACCGCCTACAGAAGCAGTTCAGTGCTATGATATATATATATTCATCTCTCTATATATACACCTAGATATATACATATAAATGTACACATGGTCAATAGCACATTATAGTTTTGCACATCTCAAATCAGTAATCTCACTCCATTGCATAATGTTCTCACTCCAAACCATAATGCTGCCAAAAGCCTAAAAATCACCGTTTTTAACTTCCTTATATTTTTAGACATATAGTGACATATAACGACAGACAGATACTTCACACAGGCACAACCCAAAGAAGAAACACAAGACAGCAAACATTTTAAATAGGCAGCTAATACAACAGAGCATTTACTCTGAGATCAATATAGATTTCCATAGGAAACTTTGTGTGCTCCCAAATATACACGATTGATTGATAGAAGCAAAAAAAATGAAGTTCCACAATTTATACAAGCAGCGGGTATCCAGAATTAATAGTATTTGTATTTCTTACTGGGTGATACTTGGCTCCTGGCAAAAGGTACTTCACTGTGGGTTAGACACATTGCAATTTACACTTTCAGAACACTTTCCTTACATTAAATTAATCTAAGATAATTAAAGAAGACTAGGACCGTGATGTAATTAAATAGACATTACGCTCTCATCAGCAGAAGTGAGTGACCTTCCAGTGCCATGGATCAAAGAGGAAGATGGTGACTTATATTTTGGGAGATGGTGACTTACATTTTCTCCTTCCTCATAGCAGGAGCTGGTGGAGCAATTTTTGGTATCAGACCCAAGCAGGGTGGAGTGGTCCTCAGCTGTGGCCAGGGGAGGCTCCTGATCAGCAAGGACCAGATCTGCTGGTCTCCATCATGGCGTGCGGGAAGGCTGACAGCCAGGCTGGGGACGGCTCCTGTCATCCTGTCTGACACTGTCCTCTTTCAGAGACACACCCTGCAGTTCTTGAGGTGCAGAAATTACACCTTTTATAACTTAATCCCAACACAGTAAGATCCTGATCCAAATTCAGATGAAATTACACACTCGCACTGGCTTCTGGAAATTCCAAAGTTTTAAAAATCCTGCTGTATTCTCCAAAACTGATTTTTTGAAAGGTGATTTCATTAATAACAGTATTTACAGCCTGAAAAAGGGTTCAAAAATGCCTGTCCAAAGCTTCAGTGATGGTTTACCCTTAAATCACAAGGCCAAAATCACTTCTCTCTGGCTACAGCGTTCTCCCGGCAATGTGACTGAGAAGTCTTTTTCAGCTGTCGGGCTCCCAACAGCCATTGACACTGTGGTGTGGATTTTGTCCTCTGGAGGGACAGAAGACAACCCTTCATTATTCCTTATGAGTCATGGAATTACTGAAATCTAACTGTTTCCCATTTCTGCACAATTCTTTAGGCATAATTTAAATTTGATAGAAAAGAGGAAGATGTCCCATTTCCATCTCAGTTCCTCCAGATATACAGTTCCCCAAACAGATTAGGCCTTTGAGAAAGAGGTTAGTTTAAAACAGAAGTTAATAGTTTCTGGATAAATAAAGCCTCTTTTCTCCAGATGCTATCATCAGTAACTCATTCTAATACTAAGTCTTTTCTTTTTTCCCAAGCAGACTGGCCGCACCAATCCATTTGAAGATAGGCCCTACATGACAGATGAACTAAAAGAAAGGAATTGTTTTTTCTAGTAATTTGAATTTTGCACACATTATTTTTCATGAAAGTTCAAGTGAACTCAAAAGCAATCACTTAAATCCCAAAGCACAGAAAGTGGAGACGTAACTAAAGGTGAGAACTAACTACAAAACTGTTTATGGACCTGAAACAGCCTGCACTGTAACAGAGAACCACTGCTTGAATGAAGTTGTGTGTGCATAAGCATAGATTTCTGAGATTATAAACGAGGCCAGAAGACAGAGGACCCAGGGGAGTTGTGCTTCACTCTGGAGTGGCAGGTGAGGACCAGGTGAGATACCCAAGTAAGCCAAGATGTCTGTGTTTAGGCAATGCATTGACATCCTTCATATTTTAGTGGATGATCATGAGTTATTTTCCTGCACTCCTTCACAATTCGTTTCCACTCCTGAAGACAAAATCCCATTAGGTTTTTTTTTACCTCTACATCACTTTTAACCATCTTCCATTAAAGTAATTGAGAAAATAAATTATAGGGGAGGTAAGATACATAGCCAAACATTCCCCATCTTTGAAGTCTGCTGTGAATTATTTTTCTTGTATCTCATTTGAGCCCTAGGACTGTTTCAGCAGCCAAATGTGCCCAGCAGCTAAAAAATCAATAGACTCCTACTGAGGAGTAAGTCTCTTCCCATCTCCTGTGCTGATTTGTTCTGTAACCTCTGACAAGACCACTTTCCTCTTTGGCTCCGGCTTTGTCTGCTTGTGCAACTGTTTGCAATAACGGCCCAAGGCGTGCAATGGCAACCCCCAGTGCTGGGGAGCACATTTTCCCCTCCACTGAGCAACACCACGCACTTCTCCCAGCCTCTAGGGCTTCCAGCAGCAGCAGCAGATTAGAGATATTTGCCTCCTTTGGTTCATCCTACCCTTGCCCACCTTGGCCAATGCTTTCTTTGGAGAGCCCTGCGAGATCCGCAGGGCAGCATAATGCAACCGAAGAGCAAGCTCTGGTGCATGTCCTGCAGTAAGAACCCCTTGCCCTGCCAAGCCCTGGTGAAATGATGAGCTGAACAGGCATTTGCCAGCACAAAACTTGCTACAGAGCTAACCAGGACCCACATTTATATTATCACTGTAATTTAAGGCCAAATCTGTACTTAAGTGTATGGGTAACTGCAAGTCTTGCTGGCTTTATAATCACAATATTTCTGAGAACTGAGACAGCTGTGTTAAAAATAGGATCATTTACATGGATCCCTTTGTAAGATCATAAACCAGGTTTCTTCCAGACTTAATACTGCTTCATAATCTCTAACAGTTAGCACCCTTACTGTTTGGGTTGCAAGAGAGCTAATTTGTCACCCTTATGGCTTCTACCAGCAGTAGGGTAAGAGCAGCAATTTTAATTAAAAGTTTATATGCAAACATATTTCACAATTTTTGTGTGACAAATGGTTATCCTCACCCTGTGGGTTTCCCTGCTGCTGGTCAGAGCAAAATGCTTGCCTTCGCAAAATTGTACTTTTTTGTCAAAACACATACAGGAAAACAGTAGTGATTCTCACGGCTTTATCTTGGACTTTCATAGGAGAAGCAAATTTCTTTCTCTCAACCCTACTATTTTGTCTGTTTAGGGCTTCATTCCACAGATGATTCTGTCTGATCTGTATCTTCACATCATTAGTTTGTGCTTTAAACAAGGACTATTTTCTTCTGCATTCATGCCTAGTACAACAGATATCTCAACATTAATATGCTGAAAAAATTATTATAAACCTTGGAAGTATTTTCTTTGTAAGTCATTTTACAGCATTATGACATACAGTGAAATAAAATGTCCAAAGCTATAATTGTACAAGTTATGTTAATGGTAGAATAATGTGAAAAATTATACAAATAAATACATGTCTAATTTAAACGCTCTGGGTATGTCTGCTGAGTGTCTGTTATATTTCTTCATAGGGCTGTGTTTCTTTTCTCATATTAGCTGCCATTTTCTGATTCTTCCCTTTCCATGCAACCCTCTAAGATGGACTATTCTCTCTTCTTACTGTGTGGCTACCTAAACCATATTCTCAGCAGGCAGTTGCTATAATTGCTGATGTAACTTCTTTCCATAAACTGAAAGAAAAATTTCTAATGATTTCCTTCATATCAGCACATTGCAGTAGATCAGTCCAATATCATCTGTCTCTCACGTCATTCTGTTCAATGCAGATGCATTACCATGTAGTCTTGGATCAGGACAGATGAAGTCTATTTAGTACAGTTTTCTGCATGCATATGTAAGAAAAAGCTCAGTATCTCTCTAAAGCCTTCAGATTTTGTGCTGATGTGGGATCTGGTGGTACTAACTCAGTGGGAATCTTTCTTGTAAGAACAACTTGTAAGAAACCGTTTCATTTCAAGGTAGAATATTGTGTTTCATTGAGTTTCAATGACATTAAATAATTATTCTAATTTCTAACAGCCAGGAAAAGAGAAAAAATACCTGTTTACAAAGCTTATTGACAAAGCTTGTTCACATTCTGGAAGTTGAAAGAATGGGTTTAAAACCCACTGTATACAATTATAGACTCCACAAGGATGAAGAAATAGGGAACAGGGTAGAGAAGACTTGGGGGAACACAATAGCAGCCTTCCAGTGCTTGAGAGAAGGTGACTGAGAAGACAGAGCCAGGCTTTGTAGAGGTGCCCGGCAGGAAGATGAGCAACAATGGTCATCAACTGCAATAGGGGAGATTTTGATTCGTCAGAAGGAAAAGCATTTTCATCCCCAGGACAGTCAACACTGGAAAAAGTTGCCTAGGAAGCTGTTTGTGGTATCTACTTCCCTGGAGATTTTCAACCAACTAGACAAAGTCCAGAGAAACCTGGTCTGAATTCAGTGCTGACCCTGCTTTGGGCAGGAGACTGGGCTAGCGACCGCCCAAGGTCCTTTCCAGTCTCGGTGATTTGATGATTCTAAGTTTGGGCTTGGCAAAATGATGCCTGAAATTATAATTTATGGTGTGGTTTGACTTGCACTATGAAAATGCAAGCGTGGGACTTGCAGGGTACAGGATGTTGTGATGGGGCGAACAGGGTTGGTAAGAAAAAGAATATTGTTTTATGCCTTGCTGGAAAACAGTCAATGCCATGCATTTTCATCAAAAACAAAACACTGACATTCCAGCCCCTGCTCCAATGACTTTTTATAGAAGCTGGAGTAAGTCCAATGGAAGAGAATGTGGAAAGAACGAATTCCAAATATTTTTTTTTTGTGAAATACGGATGTTTTCCAGCCCCAGACTCCACCATGAACTGCTCTCCTTTGTCACCAGGTGCCGTGCAGCCCATCTGCCTACGTAGCAGTAAAAGACAAAGATGGAGGTGGAGACACATTTGCCTCCTGCTGGCCTGGCTCTTCTCCTCTGCACTTCTCAGGGCACTCTGCTAGGGTGCAGAAGCTGGAGTTCATGTTCTCCCAGACTCTCATGTCCTTTGTGAGTGCTCATCCAGAGAACTATTGAATGAAAGGTCACCACTACTTTTCTTTTAGTGCTTTCTGCATTTTTTTAAATACAGACCAAATAATTATTTTTTTCCTGTGGAAATTAAATACATCACTTCCCTCTGGACTTTTTACAAATCATGTGTTGAAAATAATTCCCCTACTCATAAACACCAGAGAGGATTGTGTGGGCAAGATCCTTAGCCAGCGCTAACCTCTGGGCTCCATTGCTTTTCATGGAGCTGTACCTCAGCTGAAGGTCTAGTCCAAAACATGAATCTGGCAACTGGTCTGGCGGTCCACCTGAACCATCCTCCTACTTGTGCCAAGGGTGCCAACACCTGACCTCTCCATAGCGATAAAGTTCACAGTCAAAAATCACACACACAACCCCATTGCATAATGTACCCAGATGTCTGGAGCCAAACAGTGGGACATCTGTTTTCATCAAGCAACCTTTCATACTTAGTGGATATATTTGGCTGCCTTGTGTTGTACTCAGGTGCAGTGCTCCAAATACACGCAGACACTAATCTGTTTATTTCAATGCACAATTATTTAACTGCAGGCAGCTGTGACATCCAAACACTGGCATGCACAATCCTCTGGAGTGCCACATCTGCATTTATTGAAAGATTCCACATCAATATACACAAGCTATTGTTTGCATATGTTTGGAGCTCTGCACCTGTATGTACGCCGAGATATCCCAAAAAAGGAGTTATGGATTTGTTGCATTTCTCACTCTTCAGTGATTGAAAGGTAAGCCCATATGGGCAGTCCTTTTCTGTTCCTCTTGGGAGAAAGAAATATCACATTTAGTCTTCTTGGCACATTAAAATCAGGAAAAAAGGAATAAGATATATGTTCAAGAAAATGTTTCTCTATTCTTAGCTCTCAGCACACACTCAAAGCTCCAAACTTCAACAGTTCTTGGTTCAGCAAAAAAACTCCCAATGTGAGTCTCTCTTCATAGTTGTTAAGGTCCCCCCTTACTCTTCCAAACTATATCAAATTTTCCATTATCTTATTTTCCAGTTCATCTGTTGTTCACCTCTAACAGCCTTGTTGTGCAAGTTGCTTTTGCCTGAACAACAATGATGAATGAGATTGTCATTCTGTTAGGAGATGTTTCCTAAATGGTTTGTTTTATCATCTTTCCCAGTATTTTTTTTCCTAAGTATTTCCGTTGCCTTTGCCTTCATTTGTAATTGTGATTAGACGCCTTCAGTATTTAGCAAGTTCTTCATCCTCTTAATTTGTGTATGTTATGTTTGAACTTACAAAATCTTAAATGATTGTCTGAACAGCCCTTTTCCTTTCCACAAGTGTTATTCCAGTTGTGGTGTATAACTGCATGCAGTTACTGAATGAGCAGAAGTTCCATTAATCCTTGCAATGAAGCTGTTTCCCTCTGCATCCACATCTTTCTCCTCAAAAGTCCATGAAATGAAACCATTGTTTGCACTATTGTCGGCAGTGGCCTTAAAATTTGCTACTTAGAGTGAAGAAATTAATAATTTTTCTGATCAGTTCACTGTTAATTTATTAGCATGGGTTTTTTTTTAAAATCTTCTTAAAAGAAAAAAAATGCATTTATGTTTATGGCTTAAATATACATTTAGAATTCATGAAATGTGTGGGATCCACTAATCACCTTAGCTGGATGGACCTGGGAGAACAGTAATAACAGATCAACCAGTTGTCAGATTAATAATATTCCTCTGTGTATAAGGAACATCGACACCAATTAACACAGAAGCAAAAGAAAGTGAAAAGACAGAGAATCAGACAACATCCCCAGCTGACAAATGCAAATAGGTCATTAATCCTAAAATACTCATGTGGTATTTACAAAATATTTACCCAAAGTTCCAGCTATTGTGTTCCCAGTCTGCTTTTATTATTCTTGGGAGGACGCACAATTATGTCAGCAATAAGGAAAAGGATGCATAGTTTCGGGATTTGTCCATGGAAAGAGAGGAAAGCAGCAAGATGTTAGAAAAGGGCCACCCCAGGCTGCAGCTGTTTGACACTGCCAGATTTAAAGACCCAGCTCCAGAAGCACCCGCCAGGAATAAAAGCCACAAACAAATGTAGTTTTGCCAGCGAGAAAGTCAACAGGTTTCAACTTACACTGGCAAAACGCTCCCAAAAAGATTCTTTCCCTTGCGGCTTGATAGAACCACGGTGCTCTATGTCATGATGCAATGTAATAACGTGGAAGTTTTCTCCTTTTTTCACGGGAGCGTTTTGTTTAGGAGTGGAATATCGTTGAAGTGGACACACAGATAACTACGAGGCAAAAGTTTACGGTGAGGGTCGATAAAGGGCTACAGTCCAGAAGAGCACACAGCCCTCCAGCTCCATGCCTGGTTGAGAGCCACATGGTGCAGAGCCCAGTCCTGACGAAGGCTGCCTGTGCCCTTGAATAACCCATCTCAGAAAGCCTAGAAAAACAGCTGGATCATTCCAAGGCACTTGTTGAAATCTAATAACTGAGATCCTCAAGGTGTTGCTCTCCCTTGTTTCTTATTTATTCTTGTTTGCACCTTCTCTTCGCTCATGTTTTCATTTCAAAGCAATTTTCTGCTGAATCTGTATGGATGTGCAGAATGGTGTAAAGTAGATAAATGGGAGATGAGAGCTAGAAGTACCAAACACTTCCTGCTGCTCTCCGGGACACAACATAGACGCGTGCTTAGCTTCAAAATTGTTGCTGAATTCTTAATAGTTCCTCTTCACTGTGCCCGACTGTCCTTTATACCAGCAAAGTGATGTTCCCCCTGCAACTAACTTAAGCCGGTAGATTTGCAGTGCTTTGGAGTTGTCGTATCTCAAGATGCTGTCACATCCTCCCTTCTAGCAACAAAGGTCCTACTGAACCAGAGGGTCAGTCAGTTTTTCCGCAGGCACCGACGCAGTCCGCCACCGCAGAGTCCTCACCCTGAGAGAGAGCTCCAGGTTTTACCTGCATTTAGATCCCGCTCACACATTGTCAGCCTAAAGGAGGTCAGCGCTATATATGCATCAAGGGCAACAGACATCTACTATTACAATAAGAAATTATTTTTAGATGAAAATTTGACCTCTGTCCACTCTAATGGTTTTAACCTAAAAGAGGGCAGATTCAGACTAGATGTAAGAAAGAAATTTTTCACAATGAGGGTGGTGAAACCCTCGCCCAGGTTGCCCAGAGAGGTGATAGATGCCCCATCCCTGGAAACATTGCAGGTCAGGTTGGACGGGGCTCTGAGCAACCTGATCCAGTTGAAGATGTCCCTGCTCATTGCAGGGGGTTGGACTAGATGGCCTTTGAAGGTCCCTTCCAACCCAAACTATTCTATGATTCTGTGACTCTGGTGGTGAAACTTAGACTTGCATGGAATTCAAAACCTTTGAATGACAGAAACTCAAGTATATTCTCTGATAAGAAAACTGGAACATATACTTTTGTCTTTACTCCTCAAGGTGTTGTCATAGCCCAAATTTAGAAACATATGCAATAAATGAAGCAGTAAGATATCTTTCCTTTTTAAGGACAAGAGCAGTTTCAGTCAGAATCAGACCAAGAGCAGACACATTTTTTGGTGTGCAGAGGACACTACTGGCAGGCAGGGATCCCATCCCAGGCATCCCACCACTGCTGCCTATCACTGCTCACCCTCTCAGAGGATATGACCTCTCAGCTCTGCTGGAATAGCTGCTTGCATGATGGCTCCCCACAGATTTTGTCAAGACTCCAACTAAAATTTGCAGGACTGCATTAAAATTTACAGGACAGATATACATCAGCAGGTCTGGAAGAACAGTGCCTTCCAAGGTGGGAAAGTACCTGGCTGCTCGTGACACACAGAGGGTTTGGCCTTAGTGGTCTGTGTCGGCTCTGAGCAGAGCAGGATGCTGCCCTTGCTGTGAGAGCAGGAGCCTGGGCGCAGCCGGGCTGCTGTACCATGGCCTGGGCACGGGGCGGAGGTCACTTGGCTTGCGCTCAGCCAGCCAACTTCGCAACGGGATGTCAGAGCGCTGCGTCGCTTCACCCCAGTGGCCAAGTGCGGTGCTGAGCCGAGACGAACAGAGGTAACAACTCCCTTGGAGATTGCTTTGGCGTATTTTAAGTGCAGTTGCATTGCAGCATTTTTTACAGCCTATGCGTCTCCCGAAGACCTTGTCTGCTCACGGGTTACTATGCCACAACACAGTGCTGCGGCTTAACCCGGCAGGTAGCTAAAACAACCACACAGTCGCTCTGCAGCGGGATGGGGGAGAGTACCAGGAAAAAAAAGGTAGGACTCGTGGGTTGAGATAAAGAGAGTTTAATAGGACAGTGGAAGAAAAAAAGAGTAATAGCAATGACAATAATAATGGTAGAAGAATACAGAAAACAAGTGATGCACAGCACAGCTTCTCACCACCCGCCGACCAAGGCCCAGTTGGTTCCTGAGCCGCCGTGCCTCCCCAGCCAGTTCCCCCAGTTTATGTACTGGGCATGATGCCGTATGGTCTGGAATATCCCTTTGGCCAGCCGGGGTCAGCTGTCCTGGCCGTGTCCCCTCCCAGCTCCTGCGCACCCCCACCTGCTCGCTGGCAGCCCGGCATGGGAAGCCGGACAGTCCTTGACTGCTCAGCAACAACTAAAAACATGACTGTGTTACCAACATTGTTTTCACCCCAAAGCCAAAACAGAGCATTATACCAGCTATCAGGAAGAAAATTAACTCTATCTCAGCCGAAACCAGCATACTTATTTACTTCTTGCAGATGATTAGCACGTCTTGAAAGTATTTTTCTAAAGTTGCCTCTTGCACATGCCCCTAAGCCAAAGAAAGCTCTGTGTTTTTGTTAAGCGTGCATTGCTGTCTGCTTAACTGTGAAAAACAGAAACGAAAAACAGAAAGGAACAGCAGAAGCTTCTGTGACTTTACCAAAAGGGTTTCATGTAAGTATTAAAAAATCAAGCAACTAACACATGTCCTCATGTTCCCAGTCAGAAAGCAGAGAGTTTTGCATGCAGGTGGTTATTTAATATAGCAAATAACTCAATCCTCCCAACATATTTCATCAGATTAACAAGGTTCAATACACCTCATGTGAATTACCTGTTTCCTCACATCACATGTTCAAAGAACTGAGCAAAAGCAACACTGAAAACACGGTAAAATATCAGTGGGAAAAAGCTCATGTTCACTGTCCATGAACAACATTTTAGCAGCTGTTCCTTAAAACAGAACTGACATAATGTGACCCCCACTGTGGCCCTTGTTTTCTTTCATCCTGGGCCCAGGTTGCTGTCATGGATATCCTCCACTCACGGTGCTTACTTCGTGTAAAAGCACTGCTGTGAGTGTTAGAGGATTTCAGCAGACTGCACCGAGCCACATCGTCTCCACGCCACTTTTGAAACCTGCACTCAAACAAATTTGAGAAGCCAACCACCTTGTTTCTTAGGTGATTGCCAACTTCTGCCAGTGCTGAAAGTGCTGGTGAATTATCTGTGCATCTCCCTTGATGGCCGAGTTTGACATCCTAATGTGTGGGAAGGTGTCCTGTCCATGTGAATAAAGGACTACTAAGAGAAGTACCACTGGGAGGAGATCCTGGTGCACTAGACGTGACTGGGGCAAACTGCCTTCAGTCATCTCCATCTAATTTTTCCATGGAGAAGTTTTGGAGCTATTGCTGTGTATCTCATCTCTGCAGAGGGAGTTGATCTCACCATGTCACACCAGTATTCTTCCAGAAATGCCAACATGAAGCATGAAAATAAGGTACCAACCACAATATCCATTGTAATTTGTATCTCTCCATGTTTCTTCCCTGCCACAAATCCAACACCCATGCATATCTCTGCAATGCTCTGATGTTCTTTCATCCACTCTTTCTAAAAAATGTCAACACATCATAAACACAACTACACGGTGTTAGGAGAATGTCCTCTAGTGTATTCAAGTACTTTATCACCTCTATACATGGACAAAATTAATCATCATCCTGGGCAAATAAAAGTCTTATGCTAACATAACATCAGCGGCTTCTGCGTAGAGGGCTTGGAGATGTGGGGTGTACTGCCAGCAAGCCCAGTGCTACACACACACACGCGCGCACACAAGTAAGCCCTGTGGACACAGGCAACCAAAGCTTTTAACGTGCCAGGAGAGGTGTGTGTGCAGAATTTCATTTGCCTTTTCAAATGCACAGGACGGATGTTGGCATCCAGTAGCGCAGACGGACACGCCAGGGTAATATTTCAAGCAGGATACGAAAAGGTGACTGAAGAGATAAGCCAATCCCACATGAGCAACTTTTGGTCACTGAGAGAACAAAGTCTGGACTATTAACTGGGAAGAGTAGAGCTGTCTTGGCTCCAACAAAGTTAGAAGGGTTGTTTTGCCAAGGCTGTGTGCGAGGATTTGAAGGATTCTGGCCAGGTCTCTACTACGAAGCTTTACGAGCGTATCTGTGCTGGCTACGAGCACAGAAAAATCGCCGCTAGCAATGCTAGCAGAAGCCCTGGTCTGGGCACAACCGTGCTTTCAGACAATACTTTGGTTCATTCGACTTGCGTCATTTGGGACGGGTTTGAGCGAGGCTGGGAGCACGCCCCGTCAGAGGTCCCCGCCGGACGCCTCTGCTGACATGGCTGCGGCAGGGTGGCTGCCAGCAGACGCCGGGCAGATGCGCAACATCGAAACAGTGCTAAGGTCACTCAACGTGAGGTTGTTCAGGTTGAAACCAGCTTTCCTCCAGGAGCAAATTCTTGCTAGCCAGCCAGCATGGACTGGGTGCTTCAAACCCTCCTCCACAGAGAACTCCTGCCGTTAAGGGTTAATGATGTTCAGAAACAGGATGGTCACTTGGGGCATGTCAGCAGTCACACCCCTCAAAGGCAGAACTGCCAGGACTGAAAAAAAATCAGACGGGCTGAGAGGACCTTCTAAAGAGAGAGGGAGGGGGAGAGGGGGGAGATGCCTTCACGGGACAGGGTGCCGGGCCACCGCAGCTCGGCAGCTCGGGAGATGCTCTCTGGCAGAGCCCGGCAAGCAGCGCTCCGGCAGCCGGCGCAGGAGCCGCGTCGTGCTGGCTCTCCCCTCTTCTTTGGTGAACAAATGGGACACCTTGTAAAAGAAAGAGGAGTAGTGGTAAGGTTAACTGCCAAGCAGATAATCCACGAGTGTAGAAAAAGTGGTGTTATAAATATCTGGTTATTGAACTCTGAAAGCTCAAGTACTTGCTGTTAATTACTCTTAGACTACTTTTTTGATAGTGTGTGTCTAAGACTGATCATCCTGAAAACCATGACATTACCACTTATGCAGAGGGCAAGGCAAGCAATGAAAATAAAAGATGAATCCGTATTTATTTTGCAGGCTAATTACATTGCTGCGTATGAGTCTATTTAAAGTAAATGACAGCAAAAATCACTGATCATTAAATGCAACGATTTACATAGTGCATGAAAATTATGGTCAGCATCCCCTCATGCTTAGAACATACAATTTTTCATGTTTTATATATTTTGTAAATATTTTACATATGCAAATCTTCTTTACATAGCATCCTTTATTAATGGGAATGTGGTATTTAAGATGCAAAAGTATTAAAGGGATGTAACACTACAGTATTTAGCGAAGTACATATCCAGTAGTTTTAAAGATGCCTGATTTAAGTAGTAAGTATTTTTCCTTCTACAGAAAACGTCATATTTGGGTAGCAAAGGGTAATACCATCTCCCTCAAATGCCGTTATGCTGAATGTAACCAGCCACACTACAGTGACAGCATAGTCTGTAGTGTTGACTTCAACACCTCTTAAAGCCCTAGCCACTAAAATCTGAGACCAGGATGAATGCCCATTTCACATTCCCTAATGAAAATTCAGAAGTCTGTCATACTCTGCAATATTAAAATTCTTAACTTAAGAATGGATATTGCATCAGTCCCATCCTCACTGAAGACACTGGAGTTCAACCATACAGATTATAATATTATGTTTTCTTTATGATAGTAATTTTGCCATCCAATCTTCAGCATTTTTATTATCATGATATCTGCCTTTCTAAAGAGCCTGTCATTCTAGGTTTTCAACCATTCGGATTACATTTTTTTAAGTTTCCCCTATATAAAGAAATATGTTTTCCCTGCTCTCCTTTTTGATGCTGATTTTCATAAGAAATAAGGATCAACAGCCAGTTTTTCACTATGGAAGATACACAAATATGCCTTCCAGTTTCTTTTAAGGTGAAATCTTTTGCAAAGACAAAAGCTGCGTCACCCAGTAAAGCAATTACAGAGATCTGTGCGATACTTCTAGTACTTTAATCGCAGCATATAGGAAGAGATGCAATATTACTGTCACTGAGTAATACTCATCCAGCTTTCTTTGAAGCCAGTGGTAGACTACAGTTGCCATCAGTCAGAAACAAACTGGGCCTTGAATACGTACCCATTTAAGTAAATTGCTTGTTAGCTTCCCCCATCAAAACTGCGGCTGAGCCTTCCATTGCCAGGCCGAGAGAACACTCACAGTCGTTTAGAGAGGCAACGCAGAAGTGTAATGGTTGCAGAACACGAACTGTTTCGGCTTCTCTGCTTCCCTCAGCCACCCCCACAGAGGGGAAGGCAGGCAAGGCAAAAGCAGCCAGCACGCAGCTCCGGCTGATACAAAGCAATGGTCTCTAGCAGCCCGGCGTTGCCGTCGCTGGGTACGCGCCACGTTTGCCGGGTCTCAGAACAGAGGCTTGCACGACTTGCTCTGCCCAAACTTGTCTTGACCTGCCTGGAGCTTTGTTTTTACTTGGTTTTCTTGTTTTCACTTAGTTTTCTTCTGACATGCTGTCCTGGTTTTGGCTGGGATAGTTAATTTTCTCCACAGTAGCCAGTATGGGGCTGTGTTTTGGGTTTGTGCTGAAAACCGTGCTGATAACACAGGGATGGTTTCGTTATTGCTGAGCAGTGCTTACACAGAGTCAAGGCCTTTTCTGCTTCTCCCCCCACCAGCGAGCAGGCTGGGGGTGCACAAGAAGCTGGGAGGGGGCACGGCCGGGACAGCTGACCCCAACGGACCAAAGGGATATTCCATGCCATATGATGTCATGCTCAGCATATGAAGTGGGAGGAAGAAGAAGGAAGGGAGGGACATTCAGAGTGATGGCGTCTGTCTTCCCAAGTAACCGTTACATGTGACGGAGCCCTGCTTCCCTGGAGATGGCCGAGCACTTGCCTGCCCATGGGACGTGGGGAATGAATTCCTTGTTTTGCTTTGCTCGTGTGTGTGATTTTTGCTTTCCCTATTAAACTGTCTTTGTCTCAACCCATGAATTTTACTTTTTTCTCCTCCTGATTCTCTCCCCCATCCCATTGAGGCTGGGAGTGAGCGAACGACTGCGTGGTGCTTCACTGAACGTCATGAAACCACAACACATGCAATCCAAGTACTGGATCATAAGGTGCAGCTTTCTTGGACTTCTGCAAAAGCCTGGAGACCTGCAAGAGAATCTGAGGCATGGACGCATATATCTGCATGGAAGCAGGACTCCAAGCACCAAAATGCCTGCTTGTCCTTGTCCTCTCTGAGGAATAACTCAGAAGTCAATACAGAGTTTCTAATAGGTTTTATTCCTGGAGAATACAATATGATCTTTCCTCAGCACATTTACCAAAATGAAAGTAAAATTTGCTCATTCCACAAACCTCTTAAAAAGCCCTGCATGCAATAAAAGGGTTAATAAGTCAGTTTCTCCTCTGCCTGTAGACATTAGTTTTTATGGGTAAATGTTAAGTTTTACAGTCACATACATTTTATATGCACTGATTTTTATTGCCTAGACAGTTCTGCATTTATCATTCATCCTCAGATCCTTTAGCTATTTGAATCTAGGAATGAAGATTAAAACACTGCATGGTACTAACATAGTTTGGTGGTTTTTTTTTTTTTAAAAGCAGCTTACAAGCATTAAATCCAAGGCACAGTTAAAAATTCTCATTTTCAGGAGAGAAAGTTTAAAATTATGAATACCTGAAGTGACATGTATCCCAGAGAAACATTTAAAGAACTAAAAATTGTACAAAATTATAGACATGAATAATAGCTTGAGAATGATACCAAGACCCTTTCCTATACATGCATACTTATTAGACACTTTTTTTAAAGAGCAAACTCTTCTGCACAAAAAAAAAGTGAACGAGTAAACTCTAATAAAAACATCATTTTCCCTGACACCCTCACTAAAACATTTCGGTAATTTTCAAACAATGTGTCCTGGTTTTGGCTGGGATAGAGTTAATTTTCTTCCTAGTAGCTGGTATAGTGCGGTGTTTTGGATTGGGGATGAGAATAATACCAATAACACACTGATGTTTTAGTTGTTGCTGAGCAGTGCTTACACTAAGTCAAGGACTTCCCAGCTTCTCACACTGCCCTACCAGTGAAGAGGCTCAGGGAACACGGGAAGGTGGGAGAGGACACAGCCAGGACAGCTGACCCCAACTGGCCAAAGGGATGTTCCATACCATATGGCGTCACGCCCCGTATATAAACTACGGGGAAAGCTGGCTGGGGGCTGCTGCTGGGGAACTGGCTGGGCATCAGTCGGCGGATGGTAAGCAACTGCATTGTGCATCACTTTTTTTTCTTCCCTCCTCTTCCGAAAGGGATGTTCCATACCATATGGCGTCACGCCCCGTATATAAACTACGGGGAAAGCTGGCTGGGGGCTGCTGCTGGGGAACTGGCTGGGCATCAGTCGGCGGATGGTAAGCAACTGCATTGTGCATCACTTTTTTTTCTTCCCTCCTCTTCCGTTTCTGTCCTATTAAACTGTCTTTACCTGAACCCACAAATTTTACTTTTTTTCTTCCCAATTCTCTCCCCCATCCCACTGGGAGAGGGGGAGTGAGCGAGTGGCTGTGCAGTGTTTAGCTGCCGGCCGGGTTAAACCACAACACAACGCCATGTGTTCTGCTACCAAATTGGATCAAGAAGCTCCTGCAGCTTACCCATAATGTTGTTGTCAGAACCGTTTATGGAACATGTATTTCATCCGCAGGGTCTATGTCTTGAAACACGGTTTATTATTCTGGGCTCACAGCAACGTTCAGCGCTTTGGATTCAAAAGCTGCTGACAGTTCATTTTCGTTTCTCAGTCTCTGCATTTCTGTGTTTAAATCCAGTCGAGTCTTGGCAAGCTGACGACTCGGGGAGCGCACCTCCAGCTAAAGACACGGAGGAAAAGATTTTTATTAGCAGAAGATAACCATCAGACTAAATTACAACATGACTCTTTATGGACAGATAGATACATTTGGGTGGGAACATAAAAGTAATTGCTATAAAACTCATTAGAAAAATAGGCATTTCTCAGACCGTTTTCAACTGATATAGCCTTCTTGCTAGCTACAGGGCAGCCAAAATAAAACTTCACTGGAGAAGCAACCACAGGATGTATATTTATTAGCTGCCTAAATAATCTGAAAAGGAAGCAAAAATAATTAGCATCAAAAAGTGAACAATCAGAAAGCTGAAATTTACCATCAAATGCAAAGTATGTGAATTAATAGACTTAATCTCGTAAAGTGCTGATCTCCGAACCAAGCCCAGCAAGCCACGTAGGCACACTTTCTAACCGTAAATACCTCACACAAGACCCCTCGGGGTATGACTGGGGGCAGTTGTTTCAGTGTGGCGATGAACAGAGACACGGCACCCAGCATCCTGCAGGATTGCACCCTTTATGCCCATTTTATACGTCCTGGAGTGTAAGATTTAACTGCATATACCTTCCAAACATACCATATCTACAGACAGGGAGGCATAAGCATGCAGATCTAGAAGTCTGTTTCTCCACTTATGTAGTGGCTACTATAATTTAAATGTTTGTATAGCCACAATTTAGAGAGAGAGTTTAAATGATACCTTTCCAGCCCACCCATCAAGTTGCAAATCCTTTTAAAATGAATTCTTCAACCTCTATGAAGTTTTTGTCCCTAAACAGGTACTTTTTCCATCATTCTCTATTTTCTTTAATGTTTTCTTATTAGCAGTAGCTGACGCATCTTGCCTATCATGCAAAGCTGTTAAAAGATAATTAAAAGTCACAGAAAATGCTGGACATTTCCTAGGGACTATTGCATGCCTTTAATTTCTTAGAAAATTCAGGTTGATCTAGGTGTAGGCAGGAGTTCTGTTGCAAGGAGTTAAGAGACATAAAGTATGAATAAATTCCAGCATTCCCAGATGTTTTTTTATAAATGCAAAATGAAACCATAATGTGATTTCATTATAGTCAACACCAATTTCCGTTTTAACCTTATTAAATTATCAGTGTATCATGACAGGTGATCCTGATAATCCTAGCTGTCTCATGTTTTCCCAGGAAGTTCTTATTTTCAGTGCCTTATATTTTGCCAAACACAACCATTTAGACTACATTTTCCTTCTTTACTCTAGCTGGTTATGTTTTTGTTTTGATTTTTAGGTACAGCCAGTTCAGCTGTTTCTGAGAATTACGGAGGGAAAAAGTCAACAACTTTGCAAGAGCTTGAACTAACATTTTAGATGCTTTTTTTTTTTTTTTAGCGTCCTCTTTGTGTTTACATATAGCAGTAGGGAAATGCAACTTAGCAAAATTTGTGTTGTGCATGTGAAAAACCCGTATGCAACTTAGCCAAATTTGTGTTGTGCATGTGAAAAACCCGTACTTTGGGCAAATGATGAGATTCTAAAATATATTTTTTTATTTTTTTATA
>NW_010553980.1:206868-207207 GCF_000687285.1 Phaethon lepturus | reverse complement strand
ATGCCACGCCGGCCGCTCGCGCAGAAGCCTGCGGCAGCGAGACGTCTGCTGGGATCGGAGCAGGGGAGAACTGGCCCTTTTGTTGCTGACAAGACTACTTCATCTTGATGCTCTAAAAGCTCTTGTGACATCCGCAATTTTCCAGATGGGTAACGAAAAACCTGTGGGCAGGGGCATCTCGGCGGCTTTCGAAGCGCTTGCCTGTGGAGCTGCGTCCATTGGTTTCATATCTGCTGACAGGGTTTAATAATCATTACGCTAAGTGGAGCCGGCACTTGGGGAGGGCAGGTAAAGCCTCCGCTGCCCTTGGGCTAAGACACGTTTCTCACAATGCAACTC
>NW_010553980.1:198861-206837 GCF_000687285.1 Phaethon lepturus | reverse complement strand
GGATCGTGGATGCGGGGGCCGCATCCCGATGGGCTGATTTCTGCCTCCTCTCCTCCCTTCCAGGGCTCTGTGGGAGCTCCCGGCTGGGTCTGCTCGCCTCTTGCTCGGGACCCCCTCAGCACCTTTCACGTGGCATCCAGGGATGCTTCTGGATCCGGCTCAGGGGCCGCGGTGCTTCCACTGGCCTCCAGCTTCAGTCTTGCTTTGGGAAGAGAAAAACGGAGCCAGAGTTTCCCACAATCGGCAGATGCATGGTCTGTGCGAATAAGCACGGCATGTCTTCGTCCCAAGTGATCGTAGCAACGATGTGCTCTTTTTCTGATTGATGTGAGGGGCAATAATTAGTATGGTCTTATCTATTGAGCTACGATATATTTTTTTATGAGAGAGCGATGTCTGATACTATAAAAAAAAAAGAGAGAAAACCCCATAATTTTAAGGTAACAGCGGTCTAGGATCAATATTTATTCTCATTGATTTGTTAATCGATTTCTCTGACCCTTTTTCGTTTGTGTTTTGGGTAAGTCCCCTTGCTCATCCCTGTGCACACAGCGGTGGGGTGCTGCAGCAGGGCTGAGGAGCCGGTGAGGGGCTCCGGCGCAGTGGGGCAGGGCAGGCACCCCTTCCACCGGTGCAGTGTAACGTTGGAGAACCGGCTGCTGAGGGCTGTAAGGAGGACGTGTGTGACGTGCGGGGTCCCTGTGCTGGTCATCAAAGGTGCTCTGGGGCTGGACCAGGGGCAGGGTGGTTTGCTGCCCCGGGGAACTGCTCCGTCTCCGTTTATTGAAGTTAATTCGTTACCCGCTTTTACACTCCAACCCCCCGGCTTCAGCATTGCTGGTCGTCCCCGGGGTCGTTGCGGCTGGCTCTTCCCGCGGCGCCGAGCAAAGGTGCAGATGTACACCCTCTTTCATCACAGCTCAGTCCTTCCACCATCGTCATCGTATTTTTTGTTGTTGTTGCCCTTTTCTGAGGTTTTTTTGGCATGCGGGAGGCTCCTGGCCCCGTGCCCGGCAAGGTTGGGGGTACCCCAGCTTTGGTCCCCCGACGCTCGCTGGGGACGCCTCCTCCCCGCGCAGGACATGGTCCTGCTCCCTCACAGGCTCATAACCCTTCTGCAGCCTGCTGCCACCACCAGCCCATTTGGACATTTTCTGTTTTCCAGGTTTCTGCCTCCCACTAAATCGGTGATTGATCTCCAGAGCTTGTTTTTCTTTAATGTTTTTGAAGTTCGCATCCTGTTTTTCTTTCTTCTGCCCGTGTGATCTTCTGTGCCTTTGGTGCCACTCAACTTAGAAGAAGGTAGCAGAGCCACCTTCGCTGAGCCACCACATCAGTGGTGGCTTTTGAAATTATTACAGTCCCACCCTGCCCCCTAAACAGACACGTATCAACAGCTTAGCTAATTCAGTGGGTTTGTTTAATTTCCAAGTAATTAATGAAGATGTTGGCTAGACCCAGCCTTAACACCAGTCCCCGTGGCGAGCCTCTCTGGCATAAAGCTTTGCCGTATTTGTGCCACCCAGACCGGCACTAGCAGGGAAGAGCCACCTAAATCAAATTTACTGTTGTTATAAATACCGTTGTATGACAGTGCTCATATCCAAGCCAGTTTGAATTAATTTTTCAAGGAAGTTTTTTCTGAGACACTATCAAATATTTTACTAAGCCCAAATATATTACAGCCTTCACTGACTAATTTTGTAATTCAATCAGGGGAAAATAAGGCATTGAAGGTAGTTCAGCATGATTTGTTTTTATAGACCAACTGCTTCATCCTCTCGATTCCACTATCATTTAGGCTCTTAAATAATTTTTTTCTTAATATTTCCTTTGAATTTTTACTATAAATTTAAAGTTAGGCTTATTAATTTCTTCTGCACATCAGCTGGGAGAACAAAAGCAAGTTGCGTGCATATATGTGTAAGGAAAATGACTTGACAGATTTACAGTGTGTCTGTCGTCTTGACAAGTTTCTCTGCTCGGAATTAAATTAGTAACAGCAACTGGTAATGAGACTTCAGGTCTTTTGGGCTGCTGAGTGCTTTTGCTGAGTATCCTGATGAAGACTGCTACAGGTCTGTCCCCTTGGCATGTGGGACCAGTAGAAGAAATATTGCTATGGTTTTTAGTAGGACTTTGCTTAGCTATTTTGACCATTATTTAATGTTCTATTTCTCTCCTTTTTTTTTTTTTTTTAAGAGTATTAATTCTTCTATCTCCTGTTTGCTCTCAATCTCCCTTCATCTAAGGTGTCGTGATAGAAATTGAAATTACATATAGCCCGATTTCACTTCTGGGTGTCTGCAGAAATCCCTTTCCACTCTGCTGCTGCAGGACAGCTGGATTTTAGATTTTTCTCTCCCCTTTTACATTGTTATTTAGTTCTTAATAACAAAACATATGGTTTTCACTATGTTTCTTTTCTATCTAAGTTTATTATGCTGCTGGTGTATTTAGGAGTGATTTGGGCTTATTCTCTCTGCTTAAAGACTTCAAGTAATGCTTCTTGGCTGCTACTGTCTATTAACGTGATATTGGAGTTAATGGGATGTCAGCATGTGCCAAAGCCCCTCATCAGCAAAACACATGTATTCCACCCTGGCATATTAAAACTCAAGTTATAAGGCTAAAGCTGGACATCTCCCTACCTTTAGATAACTATAGGTAAAGGCATTGATTTAAGTTCTGCTGAACTCGCTGTGATCAGGTCACACCAAAGAAAGCTGCTTCCTCTTAAGTGCATCTCAACAGAGAAGTCAAAACCTGCGTTGGGTTTAGGGATGCTTCGGCAAAGGACGTCTCACTTGGGTTTGCTGCTGCCAGAGCTTTGCTGGGGTTTCAGCCGGTGGTTTTGGGACCAGTTGTATGGGCAGGCTTTCCGTTAATCTGCCAAAAAGGAATGAGGTTCTGCACTTTTTTTATTAAAAGAGGAAAGGCGCTATTAAATTTTGTTGATTCAGTCTCTTACTAACATGAGCTACTGGGCTTTGAATGCCTGCCGGATGCCTCTCTATTTATTTATTTATTTTATTACTTGTATGAGACCAAAACTGGCATTTATTTCCCCGCTACCAGACAGTTTGCAGAAAGCTGTGTAAGCTCTCTTTTTGCAAAAGGTACCTTAGTTCAAATTCCTGGTTGTTCCGCTGACCCGTGGTGCAGCAACCCGCTTCGATACCAGCCTTTCGAAACCCTCCTGGATGCCGGCAGGGAGGCAGCGTGCTGCCTGAAACTGTGCCTTGAGGATAAAACCTCATTTCCAACCAGTAGCAAAAATCTATGTTTTCACTGGATCGGGCTTTACCTTTAGATTTTTTAATTTTTTTTTTTTTACCCATATGTGGTTCTCAAAGCCATCAGGCTTTTGTGCAAATTCATGATAACTTACAGGTCCTTTAACATCCTCCGTTCTTGGCGGACAACCCTTCGGTCTTGAACCTAGCACTTGAGAGCTTTTCCCAGGAACCATTTCCAAGTATTTTATTTTCAGATATCGGTGCTAAACTGGCACGTACACACAAAGCCCTGCATGCTTCGGGGTCTCCGAGCTCTCTTCTATGGCACACGTGTCTTCTGCAAAGTTTATGGCCCCTGCAACACGCAGAGGCGTTGCCTTGCGAAGTTTGCGGGTGGAAGATGAGAACAAACGAGGGTGTGGAAGGATAAGGGAGGGGTGATGCAGCGGTTATTTGACAGCCTAATGCTTCGTGTCATCAAAGCAGGTAGGGAGGGAGGAAACTTCCCTCTCCGAGCGCTTTGTGTGCGCAGAGCGCAAGCGTGTGTGTGCACGTGCGTGCGCGTAGGCATCACGGGGGAATGAAGGTAGGAAGATGCTTTATGAAGTTGTTAGTAGCTGATGGTAAGTGCCTATTTATCCGCACTGAGCTGCGGAGCCTGGGAGCGGCTGGAGGGAGATTAGCTGTTGGGCAGGCTCTTTAAGGATAAATAATCTTGGCTGGAATTTGTGCTAATGATTTCCGAAGTGTGTTGGCGTGTCTCGAGCAGTGGAGAGGGAGGGAAGGCAGTGCTTGCGTCTTTTTTGGGGGTGTGAATGGGGAAGGCAGGATGAGACCGAGGGAGCAGCAAACGTTTCCTGTTTTTGTTAGTGGTGTGGGGGATGGAAAGTTGGTGATTGAATCTTGACTTCTTTTACTGGTCTGGTAAGGACAGTAGCTATGAGAGATGTGTGAACCCGGGATGTGGCTCCACTGAACATCCTGTAGTCCTTCAGACTTTCTATTGAAGGATGTCGCCTTGACAAAGAGGTTTGGCTGATACACAGTCCAGCACAGCTCTGTCAGTTTAAATTATTGAGAAGGTACATACAACTGCCTCGATCAGGTAGCAATAAAACTAAAGCGAAACACAGAAACCCATCTTGCTGGAGCCAAAGGCCATCCTATGCACATGGCAGCCTGTGGCTATTAACCTCGTGTCTCCATCCCATTCAGATCAGGTTCAACAAAGTTATCAAGGACCTTCAGTCTGCGGAACTGAAGATTTGAATTTTAACTCATTAGTCCAGAGCCTGGAAATCGGTGTGCCTATCGTTCTCTGCTGTTAGCGTGTGTTTCGAGTGAGCAGGAGCACTGCAGGCAGCGTTGCCTGCATTCATGCCTTGCGCTGCAGCTGTTGAGGCACAGGGAGTCAAATGCATCATGGTACCGAAGAAAGTCTTCAGGATATCAAGACCTAATCTCCTAGAAGTTTTAGGCTGAGGAAAATGTTTTTAGTAAATATTTGCTCCTAGAGGATAAAGAAATGAGCAGTCCTCATCTGTTTGAGGTAGTTTATCCCTGTTTCTGGGGCGTATCACAAAATGCACAGATTAGGCTTTTTTTCTGTGGTTGTGCCTTTCCTTGTGCTGCAGATGGGGGAAATGTGGGCTGGGAGGCGGAGGGATGCTGTGGGTGCACTTCTGGAGGGGCGAGGACCCAGTGATGTACCTCTGCTCCAGCCTTCATCAGCTGTAACAGCAGCTCCAAGCCCCACCATTTCAGTGGTACTTTTTTTTGGGGGGAGGGGGGAGATGTCCTCCTACCAGATCAGCTGAGCTTTACTGAAAAAATAGCTGGTGGATAATTTCATTAGTAGCTACCTGTTGAGAAGGACACGTGTGTCAGCATTTTCCTAAGCATGGGAGTTAAAAAGTAGCAAAAGGAATTAATAGACAAATCCTACTGAAATTCCTCTAACATCCTTTGCCAATCCTGGGTTTAATGTCTAACCAGTGTTGAGGTATGTATGATGGGAGCAGGGGATGGTACTTCATAAAATGTTTTATTAACTAGAGAAAAAGGACTTTACTCACGAAAGGACTTTACTCACGGTAACTTGGAGCAGGCAAGTTTGTATGGTCTTGATGAGAAGACTGAGACAGAGACGGGCTCCCTGCAGTGACTGGCAGCCAAATGAGCCATCCAGAGCATGCAATGGTTAAGGGCCATCCAAACAGAAATGATGCCTTGTAGACTGTTAAAATACCAAGGATGGATTTTCATTTACCCACTGCTAACAAGTCTGCCCTGGATAGTTCACTGAATCATTACGGTTGAAAAAGACCTTTATGATCATCAAGTCCAACCATCAACCCAACACCACTATGCCCACTAAACCATGTCAAGTTCATCAGTTTGATGTTGGAGTAACTTTTGCAGAGCCTTGATGAGACTAATCATTGAAGACTGCCTCCACAGCTGTCCGGTGGCGGGGTGGGTTCCTCATTAGGCAGATGCAGAAGCATTTGCAGTCGTGTGTCTCTCGCCAATGACTGCAGCATCAGCTTTGGGGGACATCCAGCATGAGCTTCGGGGATATCTATCAGACTTGGTTGGCTGGGAGACCCAAAGATGAAAGTTTCTAGTGCATGCTTAGGGTAAAAGCATCCTGGAATGCTGTCCTGAGCATCTTCCTCAAAGAGGGGGCATGTGTGTTGAAGACCCTCATGGCCTTTGTTCAGCACAGGCCTTGCCACACAGTGGCATGTGAGGGTTTTTGGAGGAGCCTAAGTGTATGCTCAGTGTCTTTTGAGATGTGTGTTCCTGGCAGATCTCTCTGGCATCTGCCGATGAGAAGTGCTTCCTGCACTCTTTCACTGTGCTCTTTGTTAGAGATTGTAATTATTAAACTTTTTGTTATCGTGTCAGCAAGAAGAGATGAGGTGTGAAGGAGGATACATTATCACAGCCTTCTGCAGGCAGCAAAAGGAAAAAAAGGGAGATTAGAGGTGTTTTCAGAAGGTGAATAGACAAAGAGCAATGGCCTGAACTTCAGGAAGATTTGGTGAGTGGTTAGGAAAGTTTTGGGAGAGTGGAGGAGGAATGGTGTCCAGCATGGAGAGGATTTAAGGCTTGCATCGGAGAAGTGGAGCCGGTTTTGCGTGCTGTGACCCCGGGGGGCCAAACTCTCCAAAGATTTTTTTTTTTTTTTTTTTTCTGCTCTGACCGATGAACTCCCTGGAGAAGCTGGCAGAGGGCTCGTGTGGACCAGTCTTGCTGGCCATGGGACGAAGAGGCTGTGGTGGCCCCTACCCACGCTATTCTCCATCGTCTTTTTTGGGAACTTGCTTTGCCGGCTGCTCTGCCCTCCATCCCTGCTTCCCCCCGGTGTTGAGCACTCGGTCCAGCTTTCCTCTTAATGACCCTGTCCCTCATTTGGGGAATTAGCAAATACCCTTTAGCCCAAGCACTGAGCTGCATCCCCAGCACCAGGGAGGCTCGTGTGGTGTGTTGTTCGCAGCCGAGTTACGTGCCACTTGGATATTTTTCTCCCGACAAGAGCAGTATGTACGGATTTTCCACTTACTGCCCTGCGTGCTCCATTTTTTCCCCAAGCCCGAATTAGTTACGGCAGCTTTCAGCACACCCTGTGTCGATCATCGTGCTGGCAGACATGTGGATTTCATGCAGGAAAAGGTTGGGGTTTTTTTTCTTTTTTTTTTTCTGGAGAATGAGTGAATTAAGCCATGTATTTACTGCCACTTGAGCAAAGCGGTCCCAGGCTGGGCCATGAGATACACGGCTGGTGTTTAAAATTAAGAGAGGAAACATCAACATAGAAACTAAGAGACGGAGAAGGAGTCTGGGTAATGGGATTACATTACTTCCACGCTAATATGACCTTGGAGATGGTCTGCTGCTCTGCAGGGGTTTGGGGAGTAATGCATTTGATAGCATCATCTGAGAGGGTGTGAGTTATCTGCGCATATTTATATCCAAGCTTACATATTTGTGTGTGCATGCATGGTGTTTATCCTCTCAGTTTATCCGGGAGTGTTTTATCTATTCACCTCCAGCTCTGTGTGACGCAGGGATGTGTTGCAGGTGATGTTGTGGGATCCTCCTGCAGTGGCTTCAGATGCTGTGCAAGGGGTTAATGCCCTTGAACTGCCACCTGAAAAGCCAGAAGCGTTGCCCCCCTAAGTCAGTACACAGTGGCAACCCCCCCAGGCACTAGATCTTGACTCCTTAGTCTCTGTTGGAGCCAGGAGGGGAGGGCGATTTCAAAGGAAGGAGCTGCTGTCTGCTGATGTGCTCTCTTTGTGGCATTATTAGTGTGGAGAAGAGCAGCAGCATCGCTTTTATCTTGGCTCTTGGGGTACCACACCGAGACGCATTGATTGCTGAGGTGTCTGAGGCCCTGGCTCTGAATGGAGAGATTTCCAGATCAGAACCAGCATTTTGGATACCTGTTGGTGGTCAGAGTGCTGTGGTGCTGGACAGGCTATAAATTATTAAAATAATTTTTTTATAATTGGCAGTCACAGTAGAACTGAGTTATAATGAAATGCATCCAGCAGTTTACAGACGGGCAGTGCGGGGAGGTGGGAGCAGAGCTGGGTTTTCCCCATCCATGGGGAGCTGCTTCTCTGGGTTTGGATATCCAGAAATGTGTGTGTGTCGGGGGAGCTCACCATTCCCCTGGACTCTGCAGAGCTTAGCTTTGTTTTAGGCACTAGCAGTAGCTTTTTGCCT
>NW_010553980.1:196342-198839 GCF_000687285.1 Phaethon lepturus | reverse complement strand
CTTTTTTTTTAGGTCACTTTACTTTCTAGAGGATGTGTGCAAATAGCCTTCATGTATCAAAAGGAAAAAGGGCCAAGTTCATGGTTTAGGGGGAGGGACAGCCTTGGGTGATGTGGGAGCTTTCTGTGTGAGGGTGGCATTTGCTCAAGGAGAGAAGGCTGCCCTTCCCAGTCTTCCTTGGAAGGAAAACTGGTGTGAACGGAAGGGGATGACAACGAGAATGAATGCTTTAAGGGCTTACATGGCTGTTGAAGCTGTGGAGTGGATGTGGTTTCCTTTGGGGCTGCTGTAGCTACTTTATGGCACTTTCTGCTGATGAAGAACATTGCTTGAGAGCAGCCAGCTACCCCCCACCCAGCGTCCTCACTGCAGCTGGTGACTCTCCAGCCGTTCATCACCTCCGCATACCTCAACCCCCGGCCAGCGCTCAGCTCCACAGGCCCTTTCTTGTGAAATGCAGCTTTTTCCCTTTTACCCTGACACAGTCTGGATGGGAGAAGGTTGTGTATCTAATACACGTTTAGTGGTGCTGGTCTACTGCAACGCGTGCTTCCTTCGTGTTCCGGATCCTCTGGCCGCGCAGCAGGCAGGTCATTTTGCCGGCGCTGCTGAGTCGCGGCAGATGGAGATGTCTTCCTCCCCCTTAACCGCAGAGGTGGCCCTGGTTCAGCGAGAGGAACCGTGCTCTGTCTGCTGTTTCCCTAATCGCCGCGGCATGTACCTGGGCTGCTGATGCTGGGGGCAGACGCCGTTGTTTTGTGGGATAACGCAACCTGCCCGAGCTGAGCTGGCTTGGATTTGAGCTGTCGTTTCACAGAAGGCAGCAGCCCACTAAACACCTCTCAATGATCATGGGGTGTCCATGTGGAGGGGTGAGCTCTGTTGCCCTCTGAAGAATGGGCTTTGAAGGGGCTGGTTTGGGGCTGTTGGATAACCCCTCACGCCCGGGCTCGGCTCTGCACCGGCGGCTCCTCTCAACAACCGGAGGCATGTTGAAGGCAGCACCTAGAAATGAATCTTTGCTTGTGGTCTGTAAAACACGCAATAGAAGCTGCACATCCAGGCAATTAAAATATCTACTCTGTGCATAAAAAGAGTCTAGTAATAATCATAACAATGGTGAAGTTAATGAGATTTCAGATGTCTGTGATGGCCTAGGTTTTGTAAGTTCAAAGACGCATCGCGTTGCAGCCCCTGTGAATTGGGGAAGTTTTCTTCCTTTTTCGCTCTTCAGGCTGTAATGAAGGTTGAGCACCCCGGTCAGGCAGCCTGCGTGGGGCATGTCTCATCCCAAAGGAAACCGGCATTAGTCAAAATGCAGTCTGGAAGGGACGAGAGCAAATTTGCAAAACATTCTGGCTGATGCCTTTTGGAAGGAATTCAGAGAAGAGCAACTAAAATGATTAAGGTTCTGCAGGGAATGTATTGTAAAAAAAGATTAAGAAAAAGGAAAGCTAAATATATAAAATGCAGCTAGACCAGAGTGAAGGGGAAGCAATCCCCAGTTGTGCATATTTAGAGGAGTCAAACAATGGAGAAGTAAAAAGACTGTTTAGGATGCTGGAAGGAGAACACGAGGTGTAGAGAATCAGTTAAGCCATCAAAAACCTGTGGGCTGCACATCTAGATCCCTTTTCCAAAGGAACGAGGTAAGAGGAGCATGGAAGAGTCTCTGAAATGGATGCCTCGGCCGCTGGAAACTTCTGAGCCGGGCTGAGGGGGGCAGGTGATGAGCACTCGCCCTGTGGCACTTGGGTGCAGACATCCTCACTGAGGTCCTTGCGTGGTAGGATGGAGGTACGGAACCCTCCTGGCCTTGCTGGGCTTCTGCTTTCTCCTTAGAAAGTGCGGAGGGGGGACTGGGCATCGCCCCCCACCCCGGACTGTCCCTTCCCTGCTGCTGTGCCGGTGCATGAAATAGCAACCTGGAAAGCGTGATGGAGATGACTGGCTGCAGTCTCCCTGCCTTGGCTGATTAATTAACTCTTCAGATTAATTTCCTTTCTGATTACCGCTTGATTAATTCCTCCTAACCCTGCGAGACCTCCTCACCACTTAATCCTCTTTATAAGCCCTCAGAGTGCGATGCTTGAAGTAAACATCAGGAAAAAAAAAAAAAAAGGGGAAACACCCCAGAAAAACAACCCCCCCCCCCCCCCGGCGGGCCCCCCCCGCCGTGCCAGGACCCAGCACCCATGGGGCTGCACCATGGCACCCTGCCCCACAGGACCCTGCCCCATGGGCTCCTCCTCTCCTCCTTGTGCCAGGCCCCGCTTTTCGCATCGGTTCTCCGGCGTGTCTGTAGCAAATCGCACAATTTCACTTGTTGAGCCTGATAATTAGTGACAATATCCCAGTAATTTGCAAAGGGGGCAGGAGGAGGGAGCTGTGTTCAGCAGCATGAGGGTGTTTTGGTTTTTTTCTCATCTCTTCATTAAAGGGAGTGTCTGAACTCATAGAGCAGCTTTTGACGTGCGCAAGAGCACAGGATACCGCC
>NW_010553980.1:195862-196161 GCF_000687285.1 Phaethon lepturus | reverse complement strand
CTGGGTTGGGGACACCAGTTTGTGGCCGGCCGGGGGTGCGGGTGAAGGCGATGGGGTCAGAGTGAGCGGGGTGATCAGGCTGAGCCTTGTCTCGAGTCTGGACAAAATCCGCACGCACAAGGCAGGAATCCTCATCCCACTAGGGTTTTTTAATTTCATTTTAATTTTTTTTTTTTTAATTCCTGGGCATCCATTCCCAAAGGCCTCTAGATGTTTTAATAAAATATAAGTAAAAACATAACTTATGATGAGAAAAGAAATGCAGCCAAATGAATCCCCAAACAGGATCGAAAGCTTTC
>NW_010553980.1:193138-195809 GCF_000687285.1 Phaethon lepturus | reverse complement strand
TACACTCAATAACCCAATGCGTGCCCCTGGGAAATGTAACGTTTAAGAAACAACAGCCCTTTCTTGGCCATTGTTTTTGAGGAATGTTTTGTGGTTGGAAACAAAGCTGTAGTATGCACCAGCTAAGTCCTAGTGAATTTGTTTTTCTCGTGACCTCCGTTGTAATGGACACAGCAAGAATATTTTGCACCCAAGAGTCAGGCTTGCTTTTTGTTTCGTGGCTGTACAGCGTGTGTCATCCATAAACGTGACCTAAACTAATGAATTTGGCTCAGTTTGAACTGCCGAGTGGAAGAAAATAAGAAAGATGGTGTGTGGATAGAGGCACAGGCAGTGATTTATTTCTGTGTTGACGGACAACACAAGCAGCGCTTGGAGCTTTTTGGAGCCGATGCTGTTCCCAGCCCACAGCCTTTGCTGTGACGCCTTGTGCACCCCTGCCCTGCGCTCCGCCGGCGTAACGCTACGGTCGCGATATCTGAATCGGTCTTTAGATCTGCTGGAACCAAATGACTCCGATAAAGCAGACTGAACTGTACACAGAGAATACGCTGTTCTCGTCTACACGGCGTTAAGCGCAACCCTCCAAGATTACCAAGGCACGGCGCGCAGGCTGGGGCAGGCTGCAGCTGGTAATCTCTGGCCGTGAAGTCACTTGGGCCTGAGCCTTGTTTCCTCTATGTCACTGCCTATAAAAAAATAATCATTTTGGCTGTGCGAGCTGTGTTCCAGGCGGCGTATGACAAATTACAGCTGTGCTCTGCCGCGTTAGCTTGGACACGTGTAAGTCCGCAAACCAGCCTGGTGTTCCCTTTGGTCCCATATCCCAGCTCCTGAATTGCAGGAACAGATTAACGGTGCATTTTGGTTATTTCTAAACTTGTGTGATGATATTCCTGCCCTGCTGGGCTGGTGTGAGGAAGGGATGGAGTCCTCCTGGTAGCCCATATCCGTGGGAGTTGGCAGCACCGGAACTGTGTGTGGCTGAGGTTTTTGGCCGGGGAAGTCCCATGTCCGAGCACACGTGGGTGGTGGGGAACCTACAACCCCTGCAGAGCTCCCTGGTTTCTGGGCACCAGAGGTGCTACCATGGCATGGGCAGTGATTAGTTCTTGTACGTGAGATCTGCAAAAACTTCTTTTGGGTGTCAACAAGGCAGGGTCCTGCATGTGTGATTTTGTGGGTTAATCACATCTTTCATTAGGAAAAAAATTGCCTTTATTTGCCTTTTAATATCTGTTATTAGCGCTTTACTGCTGACTGATCTCCAATTCCTACAAGGAATGGGGGAGAGTAAATTGGAATTTTGATCTCCTTTGCTCCACCTCCCTGGTCCCTGCATCATCTTTAGGGCTATACTTCCTTGGCCACAAAAAAGTCAATACGAAAAAAGAAGGCAGGGGGGAAAAAAAAGAAAACAAGATTTATTTTTTGTAGTGGTGAAGGGAGGTGTGCATAACAGCATTGCATGAAAAAGTCACGCACCATGTCTGTGGCTGAAAGATGTTCCAAACTGCACAAGGAGTCGGGACTGTTTTCTCCTGACATCTGTGATATCTGCTGTGTGTCGGACTGGGAAGGGAGGTATTTGTGGGGCGGCTGTATGGGTACAGGTCTAGATAGGATTGCAGGTTGTACCTGCATACAAGGTGCTGTTGAAAATCCGTAGAGCCTCTTCCAAATCTGTTTGGCACCTTGGCATCACCCCAGCAGGCGTGATGGGTCACATCCTGAGTCCAGAGCAGGTTGCTGACCCCTTGGAGGTGCAGCACCTCTGTCATGGTCAGAGCCTTCCAGGACAGGGCTGGGAACTGATGCTCTGTCTGTGACTCCTGGAAGGTGATCACGTAACTCTGGGGTCGCACCTTGGACCTTGTACCATGGCTCATTCCCGGCTTGGCCCATGTGTGCAGACGTTACTGCATGAGGAGCTTAGCTGGGTTTAGGACTGCTTTAGAGGGAGCCTGTCCTAAATCATGGCAAGTGTGAAGCCTGGAGGAGGGCAGCTAATGGTGGGAAGTTTCCCATCAGCTTCTCTGAGCTGAGGGTGTCATCTGGCTCAGAGGAAATTAACTTCTCACAAGGGGAAAAACAAAAAATTTGGATATTCTGACTATATCCTGAAAATCTAGCCAGAAGAGCCGGAATAGGGCTTAGTGGAGCCACGCTGGCACACCTTTTGATTTCCTACACAGCCTGGAAACGGGAGCAAGGAGAGAGAGATGAAAGGCAGGTTTGCAAGGAAGGTGGTAATTCTGGGGGAGAGGAGGGAAATAGCAGACTGAAAAGGATGGATAGATTTCCAGCTCATGCAGAGGATCCAAATATGCACAAATATGCAAAATTATTTTGGAGGGAGGGAACTGTAGCTTTAAAAAGGCATTGCAGCCAAATTCCTCAGAAAAGGTGCTCCCATGCCCAAGGAAATTCCTCCTTGTAAGGTGCCCAGAGGGTGAATGCACAATCCTTTTGGTACCGCATTGTACCAGAGCTCCCGCACGTCCCCTCCCTCCATCCCTCACCCTCAGGCGACTTCAACTCTGTAAAGATGATTTAGCGCATGAAGGATGTGGTAGGATTGGATCCTAATCAGATCATTACTGCAGCAGTGAAGGAATATAATTTCCTATCCATGAGCCACCACCCCTTTCAACATCATCTTTATTTCTGA
>NW_010553980.1:171987-193107 GCF_000687285.1 Phaethon lepturus | reverse complement strand
TATTTTTTTTTTTTTTTTTTTTTTTTTTTTTTTTTTTTTTGCTGTGTGGTCAAAAATTAAACCACTCTTGTGTAAAAGGCAGGAGGAGAAGTAAGCCAGGTTTAGACAACATGGAAAATGCTCTTTTTCAGAATTAAACCCAAGCAAAGACCCCAGATGATTTGAAATCTAATACTGAGATAGGCACATGCACAAACATCTTTGTTGCCAACTAAATAATATTACCCTACATCCAGAATCCAGCTACTGGACTTGTTTGTCTGTTTAGCACAGTGGGCTCTTGTGGCCAAAGGCTACAGAACAGAAGGGGTGGGAAGAAGTGAATGTGTCTAAAAAACCTCAAAACCTACTGAAAACCAACACCCTTGCCGCTGTAACAGTGTGTGGCGGCTGGCTGGCTTAGACGCCGTTAATAGCTTTGCTTTCTGTATTGCACATTTAGCATCTGGTCTAGTGCTGGGTTTCAGCCTGCGGTCTGCGGTGCCCTGGGTGTCGGTGAGGTACTTAGGAGGGAGTGGGAAAGGTGATGGTTTATGAGCAGAAGGTGCAACAGGAACCTTGAGCTCTTGTAGGGGTCCTTTATTTATGCCAGAGAGTAAAGTCTTTAGTAGGTGTGTTAGGGGCTCCTGTTCTTCATGCCCTTTAAATCATTACTCCCAGGCAAGGTTAACTTTTTCTTAAGTCTGCCCCAGTAGAGACATGCAGGCACTGGAGAGTCTCAGTCCCCAGCCATCAGCTCTCTGAGGGATGTGGGTGGTTTGTTTTGCTCTCTCCTGCCTCTGACCTTGTGGATAACCCCTGGGTAGTTTCATCAGCTACCTCGGAAAGCATCTTAGCTACAATATCATACTAATTGCATAAACAAAAGCGAAAAGCTGCATGTATAGCTAAGGAACATTGCATGGTGTCATTTGTAGTCTTGATGAAATAGTTGAACCATGATACATGCAGCTTGGTAGCAGGCAGGGGGGTGTTTTTGGGGGAAGACTGTCATTTTCCACATAGACTCAGGAAAGAAGGTTTGCATGCGATGCTGGGGAAACTCTAGAGCTGTGAACGCTTGGCAGAACTTTTATTTTTTTTTAGCAGTCCACAGATGGAAAAGAACTCCAAATTATGTGCTAGTATGCAGCTAAGTGTGAACAGGAGGACCGCAGTTGTGCAAACCATCCGCAGCAGCAAGTTGTTGATGCAAATTGATTTAACAGACCTGCCTCACCTAGCTTGCGGTGCAGCTTTTGGGGTGCAAATTGTAGTCTTCTTGCAGCAGAGGAAGACTTCTGTAGAGTAAACTCCCAGGCCGTGGGTCAGTTCTGGACCATCACACTACGGGATCTTCTTGGTGGAAGTCTGTGTGTGTGGAGCTGTGTTCATGTGTGTGCACCATCAGTTAACTGGGTTGGAAGGGGACTGTCCTGCTAATGGAAATAGAGGTTTTTGTGTTTTAAGGCAGCTGCCAGAAAAAGTTCTGGTCTTGCTTGTGTGTTTTCAAAGGGCAGGAGAAAGAGGCTGGAGTGGGGAGATCCTGCCGGGGTGGCTCAGAAATGCTCTGCCTACATAAAGCTGTCTCAGCAGCATCACCGTTCCCTGCTTGAAATGCTAAATTATTCTTCTCCTCTGTTGTGCGATTGTTTTATGTGCTTTTCTCAGCAAAATCAATCAAGAATTGATAATTTATAAGCTCTTGTTTGCCTTTTTCACTCTTCAAGGGGAAAAAAAGAGAAGGATAAAGCAGAAGGCAATGCCACAGGTAAAGGAGAATGGGGATGCAGAGCTGAGAACCACCTCCCTTGTCTGTGGGGTCTGAGGCTGCTCATTGCTGGTGAGGGGGGCTGATCTCTGTGGCTGACTCCGTAAGGGTCTGCCCCTGCTGCCCACTCAAAGCGTGAGGATATGAGCTGTGAGCATGCCTGTAGGAACAAACAGGAGCTCAACCTTGAGAGGTACCAGGTATGGTCATCCCCAGCAAAGTTACCCGAGTGTGAGCGAGAGCAGAGCGTTGCCAGGTTTGCGCGTTTCTGCATGTAGAGTACCGTGGAAAGAGGAAGATTCGACTAGGCAGGTAGAGGGAGAAAGCTGGGTCAGCTGCCATCCCGGCTTACCTGGAGAAAGAAATACCCTGTGGCAGCATATTCCACACTTCTAAGCTGGAACCCTGCCCGCATGCCTGCTGTCACGCGCACTCCCATGCACACAGGGATGCGTCCTCCTGCCCGCCTGTCCACCTTCCCCCAGTTGCACACGTGGGCGCATGTCCCCTCTTCATCCCACCCCACCACCTCCATGTGATCCTCCCTAAATTGCAGTGAGGATATTGGATGAAGGAGCCGTGTCCCCTGGGAACTGGCCTACTTTGGGAATTTTGGGGAAAAAAGCAGTGCTGTTGCCTTAAAATAGAGACAAATATTATAGCTTTATAGAAAGATAAATAGAATAAGGAGACACTGCTTAGATAAATATATGCTGTGGATAAATACTGAGATACTGTAAATAACCATGTAGATAGATGGGTGCACAACTAGTCCGTAGACATGGATGATATCAGGATGCTCTTGTAGAATAGGAGAGAGGCACACTAGTTATATTGCCCTGTTCCTGGTACGAATGGTTTGCCCCTTTCACTGATGCTCCTGCCAAAGTAGTAATTTGCATGGTGAGCTGCTGCTTTTTCTCGGGAAGGCTCGATTTCTAGTCTCCCTACTCTGTAGCTTTCCAAGCATTGCATCTCCAATTTGGAGAGCAGCCTTGGAAGACAGAGCTTAATAAAGCCAGGAAAATCCATTTATGAAAATAGCCTGACTTGGACCTGCCTCCAGTTCGGCTCCTGATCCAGCAGGACGAGGGGAGCTGAGCTGTGGGGAAACCAGCCTTGCTGGCTGCCTGTGCCCCTCCAGTGCTCAGGTACCCTCTGGAAGCGGTGGCATCTGTTGTGCTGCCTCCTCCGCCTAGCGGGGTTTCATCCTTTAGCAGATGGTCTGGAAATGCAAACCAAGTCTTGGAGTGGACTGTTGACATCCTTCCTTTATAGGCTGTTCAGAATTTAGTTCAAATAGTCTATATTTGTCCTGGGTGTTTCAAAACATGTTTTGGAGAATTTGGCTGGGAAGATCTGGAGAACTGGCTAGGTCCCAAAGCTTTCCTGTTACTCCTGCCTCAGTTTTCAGATCTTAAGCAGAAGTGCTTAAATGGAGGGATGTGATATTTTTGTGATTTCCTAGAAAGACTTGGGCCTTCAACTTGGCTCTAGAAATGGCAAAAGTTGGTGTAGGTGATGCTTCTTCAGAGCAGTTCTGTCTTCTCCTTTCTGGTGGTTGACTTTTTACTTTATCTGCCTTAGCTTCCTGGTATAATGAACACTGCTCTATCCCACTTGACTCAGTCTCTTGGAAAATAGGTGTCACTAGGTGGGTCAATAGTTGATATGGTTTAAAGTGTAGCCCACAGTGGGTTAAGTAATTCTAAAAGCTTCTCTTAACCTCTTTATTATTTTTCTGGTTGCAATCTAGCCAAGGATATAGCTCAGCAAATGAATTTATTACGTACTAGTCTCTTCTTGTGCAAGAAACTTTCCATTCTCGCCCACTGACGTCCACTTCAATGGAAAGCTAGCACATTACCACCTTACCAACCACCTGCTTGTTAGCAGAGAAGGGCCAAGACTTGACAATACTGCTGAGAACAGACTCTACTCCCACCTTCAAAGTTGTGACCGGTTTTGAGTAAAGGGTGAAAAATACCCCAGATTCCCCCTTTCCAAGCCTCCCTATGACAGGCTACTGGTAAAGACGTGCTGTTTCATAGCACTACCAGAGACTGTACTGAGAGCTCTGTTAAATATAGCGGAGCCGTGCAACACCCCCACGTGCTGGACGTTCAGTCTGTTCCTTGCTGCGTGCTGAACAACGAACGTGGTGAAACAGCTTGTTCTTGCCATTCTTAGGTGGAAGATGCTTGCTATCTTTGTGTGTCATCCTTGTGAGAAGTTTGTTTGGGCTGGACAACACACATGCACCACTTGGTGAAGATTCATGTCATCCACGGAAGAAAATACTGGGCTGATTCATTGGGGAATTATCAGAAGATGGGTTTTCTCTATAGTGCCCTCAGATGGGCACTGGCCAGCAGAAGTCCCTCTGGGTCTATGTTTTGGTTTATGCCTGTTCTTAGGCCATTCATATTAGAAAATATGCTTTGGAAGAACTTGCTTCTTCCAGCAATATGTCTTGAGGATCTTCTGGTCCCATCTTACCATGACTTATCTCCCCCTGCATCCCATCCTGCAGATGAAACGAGCAGCTCCCTGCACCGAGCCGCTAACAGGGCTGCAGATTGATAGCTCCTTGTTGCAGAAACACTTGTCATGGGCTTGACAGGCTGCTCAAGGTTGCCTGATGTTGCAGGGTTGAGGGGGAGGGAGGGAGCCGGTGAGCTGCATGCTCACGCTTTATGGCCCTCCTGGTGGGACTGGTAGGCGGCCTGGCATAGCAGCTGCTCAGGGCGTTTACTAAGAGATTTATGAGTTTGTAATTTTCCGAGGCCCTGAAGCAAAAGTGTCTTTAATTAAATTTTGATCCTCTGTCCTCTGCCCCACCTTCCCTTTCCTACCCACTCCCCACTCTTGTCCCTGCCTGTGGTTTGTTTACTGAGACCCAGCAAAGCTTTCAGAGAACAGGTAGGAGTCTTTGAGCACAGCCAGGAGGAGCAGAGGATTGCAAGGCAAGCAAGCAGATGGCAGATATGATAAAGCAGCCCCTGGCTGGCTCTGCCAAGCTTGGAGAGGACTCTGCGATGCAGTTCAAGGGTCCCACAGTAAGAGCTTCCTGCATCCCTCTGTTCCGGACCTGGACTTGGCAAGGTGTCCAAGAGGCTGATGGCCAAGCCATGTTCCTGTGCTCTCATTTGCCTGGTGCTCGGATTCTGGCATTGCTTAGGGCTACCTGGAGAGTGGGGGTGTTGGGGACGAGACAGCCTTATGTTGCTCTGCGTTGCCCTGCTGTGGCTGACGTGCACGTGCAGCCATCCTTCTCTGAGTGGTGGTCCCCTCAGAGGGGGAGCACAAAACCAAAGGAAAACACGCAGCTGACATATATTATTATTTTTTCTTTAAAAGGAAGTTCTAGAAGAATAAGATGAGACATTGGCCTGGCCTTTACAGTGTGTTGTCAAGGGACTAGGGATGGGTCCCCCAGGAGATTGCCTAGGACTTCCCCCATCACCAGTCTTATTTTGTGATCCCTCCCCAGCCACCGAGTTGGTGGCAGTGTCCCTACCCAGCCAAGTGATGTCAGCCCTGTGAATAGATTTCTATCAACTCACTCAGCCCTAAAGAGCTGCAGTTAAAAGGCTCTAGAGACATAATTGTGTCTGCGTAACAGCAGTGATGATTTCCTTGAGAGGCAGGATGAAAGGTGGCTCCGTTCCACCACTTCTGCAGGGACTTGATAGCCTCTTCTAGAAAGCGGCTTGGTTGTGGTCCAGGTGCCGTCACAGCAGCTCTCCCTGCCTCATGCTGCCTGCACACTTGAGCCATGATCAGTAGGATGCTACCAGCCCGATGGGTGCCTCCAGGCAGGTGAATTTGGGAGTGAGTTTGGCAGGGTCTACTGCAGGATGCTCTGGCAGCCTGAAGTGGGCTTTGTGCACGGGGCACTTGACCTGATGCTCAGCAGACATGTGCTACTCTCAACTAGAAAGCCACTATCCTTGTGCAAGATTTCTCGTCCTCTCGTCCTCTCTTTCCCCACCTTGTCACCATGCTGCGGGGTGAGGATGCTGTTTATCCCACTCACTCCTTCCTGCTCATCTTCAGGTCTAGCTTCCCAGCATGGATGTGTCTCTTGTTGTGAGCTACAAAGCCATCAAGCAAGGGATGTGTTTTGGGGGCATGGGATGTGGGGCAGGGAGACAGTACTTAGTCAAGGAGTTAAATGCTGAACGCCCCATCTTCCTCTACCCTCGTGGCTCACAGGCTAACACGAGGCAGCTTCCCTCCCACCTGCCTTCAGGGTGTTGATGAAGTAGCTTGGGGGTAGGATGTGGAATATGTGTAGGGAGACAGGGATTTGGCTGGTGATGGATCTTACGTGCTCATGCTTTAAAAGCTGGCAACTGAGGTTGCAAGAACCAACAGAATCAAAAAGACTCTGAAGATCCTGCCTTAATGTCCCTTCATATTGCCAGGCCATTGCTTGTGCCAGCCATGCCCGGGGTGACTATTGTGACACCCAATCTCTTGCATCCTTTCAAGAGTCCTTTTTAGTAGGGTTTTCCCCTTCTTCATGCCTCTCTCCTGGCTCTAGAAAGATGTTTGGTTTGATTCTGCTGCCTTCAGGGCTGGCACCATGTTCAGGTGCTTCTGGTCTTACATGGAGCTTCATATGACTTGTCCCCGTTCCCCTACCACCCACTACAGTGTGTCCATCTGGTTAACTCTCACCCTTCATTTCTTTTATGAATCTGCTCTGTTTCACCGGTGTCTTCCAGCCAGAGGCCAGCGCCCCGGTTAGTTCCTGACGTTGTAAAGGGCAGGAGCGGAACTGGGGCCGATTCCCCGGGGGGAGCTGGGAGATGAGACGTGCTCTGCCCCAACCTCCACGCTCGTGTTAGGTGCCAGCTGCTTGTTTCTCGACTGGAATCAGAATGATGCCGCACTTCTGCAGACCAGCCTGCTTTAATTGACAATTTACACTCTTGCTGCATAAAAACTCTCGTCTTTAAAAGCTTTGGTGTCAGGCTGGCAGGGTGGCAAGTGTCTGAGCGTTTCTAGCCGAGCGCTGAAGGACTTGCAGAGCAGGAAGGTGCTGGGAGGTGCGAGGCACCAAGCTCCTTGCAAAGGGCTATGGCAGACCCCCGCCCTGGGACTGCCACCCCAGCGACACGGTGACAGGCGATGTGTTCGCCAGCGCCTGTATTGACATGCAAGCGGTGTTCCTCGCTGACCTCTGACGGGAGCCACGGCCATGCCCGTAGCTCACTGGTGAGGAGGGGAGCGTGCTGCGCCGTTTAGAAAGGGAAATTTCCCCAGGCCTTGGAGGAATTAATCATTTTATATGCTGGACTCTTGCCTTCTGACTGATCTATCTGAATTACAGATTAACTGGCAGCGTGGGGACAAGAGGAAGCCATTTCAATGAATAGCTCTCTAATTTATTAAAGGGGTTGTTTGGGCTGGTGGATTGGCAATACAGCAAGTTCTCTGAGTGGAGAGTTGTTTTCTGTCCCTCTCTACATCTCCCAACCTTTTATCCCCTGCTTGTTTTAGCTCCTTGTCCACAGGACCCCTCTCAAACTTGATGAGGGTCCCAGCGAGGCAGGCAGAAACCCTGATCCAGCGATATTCTTTGCAAATGAGATGTCAGCTCCCAGAAAGCTGTAATTTTGGAGCCTTTCTCCAGGGGCCACTTCTGTCACTTTTAAGCACCACCCACCTTTACAACCAAGGACTATAAATTTTGGAATAACGCATGACGTCCTGGAAACAGCAGTGTATTTATGCTGCAGTTCGTGTTAGTCAAACCAAAAAGCATCAGTCCCTTTCCAATCAGTTCTGCCTGGAGAATGTCAAGGGCTTTGCTCCTACCCTGTAAGTCTACAATAGGCTCTTGAAAACCTGCAAAACCTCATTTCTTTAGTGATTTTCCCTTTAGCAAATGTTGATCCCTGGACTTGCAGCAAAGCTTGACACCCCCAGTACCGTTATTGATGTGAGCATCATGGGCTGGGGAGCACCAGGGCTGCCCAAAGCCCGGCCATGCTTCCTTTCCCAATTGCTCAGCGTGAATGAAAAAGGATTTGTTTGTTTGTTTGTGGCTATTTCTGACATGAACTTCATATTCCAGAAGAGTCTCATAATATTGCAGGAGCAGATTCAGGATTTAAACCATTATACAAGTTAAATATGTTTTGATTCTGTAAGCAACACACTATTTATCTTGGGATAGAAGAAATCTGAGACACTGATATCACTGCTGGAGATCATCTCAAGGAGGGCTGTGGAGGAAAAAAAAAATTGACTTTCTGTGAGAGGCAGAAGTTTTAAATTTCCATTGCCCTCTTGCATTAACTAAGCCAAACGATAGTTGCAAGGATTTTGTATTATTTTTTGACCATGTAAGGATTTATCTTTTGGCCTGAAAGTAAACGTCATGGGTCTGCTTTTAAGTTTGGGTCTACAAATTTGCACCCTGAACTAATGCAGTCACTTGCTTGCTGGCAGGGACTGGGTACGTGGGGTGTCTACTGGAAGTGAATCCAGTCCATTGGCATCTGCAGCCTTGAGGCTGCTAAACGTTTTCATTAAAATTCCATTTAAAAACAAAAAGGTCAAAAGTTGACCAAAAAAGCAACAACCAAAAACTATTTTTTGAAAAATTACAAGCACTATTAATTACTGCATGAGAAACAGATGGTGGTACTGACCAGTTTAGTTTCATGGTCCAAACAGGAGCTTTGAAAGAAAACCAAGAAGAAAAACACAGAGCAAAGACAAACCATGTGTTGTGCCAGGTACTTGACATTTTGAGCGCTCCTTCCATTTGAAACCTCTGAGCAATGCAGAGTGGGACATTTATTTATTTTTTTTAACGTGTGATTTTTTTATCTTGACAGAATATTAAACCAAAATAGGGAGGCCTGAAAATTAACGTCTTGTAATGACAGCACAATCCCTTGGTGTCTCGGGAGTCTCATAAATTGGATATTTGGAGAGGGAACGCACAGCTCCCTGGGCTCGGAGGGGCTCCGGTTACTGCTGGAGAAAATAAACCTTCTCGGCGCAGGGGCGGCAGGGCTCTGGGGATAAGGTGCTGGTGTCAGCACGAAGTGATGTGGCTGGAAGATAGCCTCGTCAGGCTAATTGATCTGGAGCCTTTGCCTTTCCTGCCAGGGCTGCCTGTCTCCTTACCCATAATCCCTACCCCTTTGATGGCCTGTCAGGAATATGGGACTTGGCCCAGTTTTACATCCATCCAATAACATTATGAAATTGATAGTGACACTTCCATTGGCACTAATTTCAGTAAGAGATTGGAGCCAGAGGACAAGCGGTTTGCTTTCATGGCGGCTAAGCTTTCCAAGTAGATCAAGACGATCCAAGGCGTGGGAAGGGGAGCGGTGGGAGGGGGACGGAGGCGGCTGTTGGACTCGGGCAAGGAGTTAATGGGAAACATGCCAAACACTTGCCCACAGTGTGCGATGGTCCTGGCTGGAGGGAAGTGTGTGCTGCAGAGCTGCAGCTGCCAGGGCTTCCTCTCCGTGGACGGTGTTTATTAAGCAGCGTTCGACACCAGTCTCAGCAAAAGTCAGGAAAACCCTTGGGCAGGAGAGCTGTGGTGGTTCTAGCTGTTGCCTCTGAGACCTTCAGAGGTTCTTGACATTTTGGGTATTTCCTGGCACAGATACAGGTTCCTGCAGCGTCATGCTCTTGGCTTAGGTCAGTGATCCAGCAACGGGCTGGACATGATGGTGGTGGAGCTGCCAATAGAGCCCCTCACCGAGACATCACGGGTGGCCCCCTTGTACTAAGGGAGCTCCACGCTCATTAGATATCAAGTCCCACACCCAATGCTGGCCACAGTGTTGAAGTTGGTGCAGTTGCTGCAGCCTTAATGCACACCATGTGCATCTTCTTTGCTGGCTAAATTGAGTATAAGACTGAGGCATAGCTTAAACCACCTTTGCTTTCCTCTTCATCTTGCAGCTGTTCTGTCAAGGTCTGGTTTGAGGTGGGGGAGAGCATTGCCTTGGTGCTGAGCTGGAGTCTGCAGAAGATGGCCCCTTGACGCCTTGGTAGGCAGCCCTTTCCCCAGTCTCACGCTGCGTTCGCACATTCACCCGAGCAAGGGCTTGGGAAAAACGTTTATCAGTTTGTCACAGCCTCACTCTGCAGTGGCTGGGGGCCAGGAGGGAGCATAAAAGCCTTGGGCTGATGATAAATTGGAAATGCGTCTGCTCAGCGCGGAGCAGGCAGCCCTGCTCCAGGCTCGGGTGTTTGCGCGGGGTTGCTCGGCCCCTGGGTGCTGATGCTCATGATGCTCAAAATGCCATCAGGGGTGAACACAGCTCTGGGGTCCTGAAAGAGTGGGGAAAGCATACACTGCTGCTCCCTTGCCCAGCTCCCCATGTCAGCGGGACTATCCGCCTCAGGGTGCTTGGCAGCAGATCTGAACATACCTGGGTGCCATCAACTCTGAGCAAGCCTCTGTCCGCTCGGGAAGGGGTGTGAGAGTGAGCATCTCCCTCTTAGCAAGTGCTAACCTGACCCAGGGCTCAGCAAGCGTGCGTCAGTGCTGCTCCTACGCGGACGAGGCGCGTTGCTCTCTGCGTCCCCCGTATGGAGCGGGGGGAGAGCTGTGGTTTGGATCTGCAGATCCTGGAGTTTTCCCCTGGAGGGGCTGGGAGTGAGGAATTGGCTGCACGTGGGCGGGTTGGGGGTGTAGAGGTGCCGGGGCCTCCTGTAGACAAGCTGTAGGAAATGCCGCAGTATATAAAGTGCGTCTTGCGAACAGAAGAGATTAGAAAGCTGATATGATGTTATTCCGATTGATTTTGCTGTTGTATTTATACCTGGAGGTAAAGAGCAGACATACTGGAAATCAATTGGCCCCATGCTCTTCCCCACTCCCTCTGCAGCACTGTTTGAATGAAATGCTTGTATCATTTTTACGGTATGTCTGTGATAGCGGGGAGTGAGCCAAGAGATTAATAGGTGCTGCTGAGGCCTTTACCCAGCCACTGCCCGGCTCTCGCCTCGTAAAGCCTGCACCGCTCCGGAGTTCAAGGTGCCCCAAGGTGATAGCTTGGTGACTTTGGAAAAAAACAAGAGCCAAATATCTAGTCAAGAGGAAGAACGGGGGAAAAAGAGTAAATGGCAACGAACAGAGGATTTGGGGCAGGCAGGATGGTGCCCAGCTCTGGGGCTGGGGGCTGGGTGCAGTGGGATGATGGAGATTTGGGGGAAGAAAATGAGGTTTTGGCTTCAAATAGAGCCAGTCCTGTAAAGAGAGATGGAAATGATGGCCTTGTACCTGGGAGATAAGGCTAACGAGGACCTTGTTTTGATGACTCATTGTGTGTCTGGTACCCAGCAGCCGCCCATCCTGCCCCACCAGCCCTTTATGAGCCTTGACCTTGGGGTTGGGGCAGGAGGTCTGCGGTGCGGCCATGCGGGGAGTTTGGCTGCGCACAGATGCCGCATCCCCAGGTGCCCCCAGTCATTCCTCCCATCTCATCTTGGCGCGCGTTTCTTTACTGTGGGAGCTGCTGGTGCTGGTGCTGCCATACCAAGATGCCATCTCGCAGGGATGTGCTGGACCCCAGCTGGCTCCTCACATCCCATGGGGAGCATGCATGCCCCGGCAGTGGGAAAAAATAGGCCTGTGACCTGCAAACAGGGGAAGGCACATGGGGACAATGGTAGGAGGTGACTGGAGATGGCCTTGGCACCAGCACTGCCAGATAAACCATCTTCCTCTGTGCAGTGACAATCAAATAAAGCTCATCGTTCTTCCTCTCTTGTTGTCTGCGCAACTAGCTAGTTGTTTCACCTGACCTCAGCAGTGAAAACCTTGTCCTGTTGGCAAAGTGGCTTCTCAGTATCCACCTCCTATTACATGGGAGAAAGCGTTGGCTTAGTTGATACTTAAAAAGTCAACAGATCCTCACGTTGCAGGAGCCAAAACATTCTCCTGCTTACCCCCGTGCCCTGTTTGCAGTCCCTTCCCTGGTTATACACTTTCTGAGCTGAAGAGCTTTGGTACAGTTGGGCCCGGAGCTTTAAGCCTAGATGTAAAAATTCCTGCTTTGCCTTCCTGCAGGTGCTGGCTGGCTTTGCTGTCACGCATGGCCCTGGCTTGTCAGATGCCTCCCTTTTTAATTACCAGATTGTTTCATTGTTTTTACCGTAAGCATTTTCTGTTGCTTGTTCTGCAGGATTTATGCATTTGTGCCGTCCCATGCACTGACTTTATATTTTATAAGATTTGATCTTAACGTTACCATTCCTGAGCGTGAATGCTTATAGGATTCATGTCTAAGCTCAATAAATAAACCTGAGAAAGGGGGGGAAGGAGAGGGCATCAGAGGAGTGGGAGAGGTTTGGGGATCCTCTACCCCTGATGGGGTTGGGGTGATGCTCCATGCCGGCTGTTCCAGGGTGGCTGGAGGCTGGAATGGGCAAGGGGAGGATCACAGGGCTGCTGTGGCCCCTCTGCCCTGACGCATCCCCTTTTGCAGCGAGAGCTGCCTTCTCCTCCTGCAAACACCTGAAAAAATCAGCGAGAGAAGGGACACGTCGATATGTAAAGAGGGGAAGGGGCTTTTGTGAATGGCAGCATTTTGACAGACTCTTTCATCAGGAAAGATCGTGAAGTGCTTTGAGGATCGCCCACCGACAACGGATCTGACAGCCCTTTCTTATATGATAATGCATCTGCAATTCAGAAGAGGGTGGAAGGTGGCAGCGGGGTGGGGGACAAGCCACGTGTCCAACCTGAGAGGTGGTGGGTGCAGGGCTCCCAGGCCTGTCCCTTGCTCCCTTTCACCCCGAAGGTCAGTGCGATCTTCAGCTCCTCGAGATGGTCAGGGCCCCAAACCCGTCATCTTGTTCAGGAGAGGGGAAAATGGATTGCTGCTGGAGAGGCTGGAAGCTGAGGATTTGGAGTGGACCCCTTTGAGAGCTCAAATGTATGTTCTCGGAGTCCTCATCTGCCTGCAAAGCTCAAGGACGTGACTTTTTGTACGTGCTGTTTCCCCAGTAAGCTGATGGGACAGTCTGTGTCCCATGGGCCGTGGCGGAGGAGGGGTCAGCACCTCTGCAGGCCCCGCAGCCAGCCATGATGCGGCTCTAGCAAGAGCCGTACTGCCCGAGCCAGCCTCTCCAGCGATGTCCTCCGGCTCCCGTGGCGTGCCGCAGGGGTTGTGTGAGGATGTGGGGATAACCCTGGGTGAATTTGGGGCAGGGAGACGCAACAGAGCTGTACGGGTGTGGGGAAAGCCTCTCGGACCTGGTTGAGGGGGTGGTGACAAAGAAGTGCACAGAGCTGGAGTTAGGGGGGTCTCTGTTAAAGGCCGGTGTTTTGTACAAGTTGAGGGATCTGCTGCGGCTCAGGGGAGGAGGTGCCACACGATGGGCCATCCTGCGGTTGGGACCGGCGACCGCGGGGATGAGGAGAAGTGGCTGCTTGCCACTGCAGCAGGGCAGGGGATGGGCTGGAGCCCGGTGGCCGTCTGGCTCCAAGCAGGGTCCACACAGGCACCGAGCGCTGACTTGGCCCCGTGCCCACATCTGCCAATAAAAATTAAGAAATTGATTTCCTTTTGTTTGCCTGACAGGACAAGGCGCTCTTTATGAGACAGTAAATGCAATCTTGCTCTGAGCATGGCTAGATTTTTAATTGTATTTGTCGTGCTTGTGCTTATTGTTTTATGAGTTTCAGTTCCCTTCCTTGCTGGTGCAGAGATGAGCCCTGGGGGATGGTTTGAGTTCAGTTCCAGCAAAAGAATTTTTTTAAAACACTTTTTTTTTGTTTGTGTTCCTTATGAACTGAAGTTTGGGGTTAGTTTTCTATCTGTGTTAAAAACATGTGTATGTGTATATGCATAGCTCTGAGTTATAAAGCTAGGCTGAGAGATCCTGTCTGGAATTCTCTACTTGCCAGTTGGTGATAGGGCCCTTTGAAGAACAGCATTTAAGATTAAGATCAGGGAAATATGGAAGTGCCAAGAGAGGTTTGAAGTCGGAGGGGGAGGGGTTTTTATATATAATATATACTGGTGCTTAATGAGATCTGCTTCAGTGCTTGCTATACGATGCACAGTGACCCACTTTACTGGGAGAGCGTTTTGTTTTCTAGTTATGGGTCATATACAGTTCCTAATTAAGTAGGTTAATTATATGGCTCCTTTATATTACACAGGCAAATGCGGATGGCACAATTAGCTCTTCAGTGATCATTTTTGATCAAGAGCTGAATTTCTGAGGGACAGCTCCGGGAGGCATGGGTGACAGGAGGGGGATCGCCCTGCAGCCCCGAGCGATCGCCTCCTCACCCTCCGCTTCAGCAAACTCAGTTTCTGTCCTAAGCACGCGTCCTGGGATGTGGACGGAGTTGTCCTTTCTGAAACCGTGTTGGAGAGACCATGGCCCCATGATGCCTTGGAGCAAACGTGCAGCTGGCGCAAAGGGGCTCAGAAAGCTGAGCTGGCAAGGTCCCTGCTTGGAGTTTCTTTGGAAGCATCAAAAAGGGAAGAGCACTCCTTGCTGAGGGCTGTTTGGTTGCAGGTGAAAAGTGCTGCAGCCTGGGAGGGCTCTGAGCAGCATCAGGCTCTGTAGCTAAACTGTCCTTGAAAGAAGTTTCTTTCACCTTTGTCTTCCCAGCCCGGCAGTGGCGGAGCCCCCGCAGCATCCCTGGGTTATCTATTCCAATGCTCAACCATCCGTACTGCCAGGCATTAGGGAAAACATTCAAACCCTAATCTCCCTCAGTGCAATTTAAACCTGTTATTTCTTGTTATATCCCCAGTGGACATGGAGAACAGCTATTATATTTCTCTTTGCTGCAACCTTTTACATATTTGAAGGCTGTTATCACGTGTTCCTTCAGTCTTGTCCTCTCAACACAAAGCATAATTTTTTCAGTTTTCTCTTGGAGGTCATGTTTTCTACATCTTCAATCATTTTTGTTGCTTTGGAGAGGTTACTGTGATAGCAAGCTGGAGTTTTTGTTGTTCTTCACCTGTCTGCTTTGGAGCATTCATTATATTACAGATGTGTATGAAGTGACCATTGTCTTACCTTCTCTAATCTGTGGTTATTTATAAAGTACCCAATGTTCCTGAGCCTGTGTTTTATCAGAAAGTATAGCTCTTAGCCTTGATAAATAATTTTCCATTATAATATGATCATGCAAACAGGGGCTCCCTAAGCTATTTATTATTAGCTTTATTTTTCTTAAGTAAAAAGTTGTCCATATAACACTGTGAATGAACTAGGTGATACACAGGCATGGACTGAAGAGTTTACCCTATTTCATAGAGCTTCCAGATAAACAAGGAGATGAAGGAAAACACCAAGACAAACTCCAGTTTATCCACAGGGAAGAGTGCTGCATAGAGAATGATAGGAGATTTTCTGAAAAGCAGAGATTTTAGGGCAACCTGAAAGAGTATTTGCTCTGTATTGGCAGAGATGATAATATCAGGATGGAGGCAAAACAGGAAGAGCTGGAACAGTGCTGGGATGGATGGAGCACAGCCTGACAGGGAGGCTGGGGGAGAAAAGAGGGTGGAGGTGAGGCCAAGAATGGTGGTGTTTGAATGAAGCATCTTTCTTGGGAAAGAGGAGCTGTCTGTAGAGGATATGTTGGAGGGAAGGGTCGACAGCATTGCTCCTTGTGACATTTCCAAAAGCAACGTTTTCAAGATTCATTGCTGCTCTTTGATTAACATCAGATTCATTTTGATCCTAATTTTCTGGCCGTGGTTGGCTCTGTCACTAGCGTTGCAAAGGGGTAGGTTGGCAGTGGCTGTAATGCTGGGCTGGAGCCAGGGCTGAGCGCCTCTTCACCCAGGGGTAGCCTTGGGGCATCCCTAAAATCTTCCCAGCCTTTCCCTGCAACACTGTGGCTCCATCTCTGCTGCTGATGTTGCTTCCCTGGCAGGAAAACTACATGGGGTTAGCATGGAGAACAGCTAACTCTGTCCTTGCAGGCAGTGTGGATGCTGCTGGCTGGTGAGGCTCCCTGTTTGGATGGAAGGAGAGCCATCAAAAACCTTTCAGGGTATAGATGTGACGTGTTTGATGCTCAGAATGTACAAAGGCTTCTTAAAGTATTAACAAATAAACTCTTTTTACAGTTAATATGCAACGGTATGTTTGTCCATAGCATGGGCTGAGTTATTCACAGAAACAGTTACTGTATCACTGTTTAGATTTTAAATTTTGGAGGAGGTCCAAAATACTTCATATTGTGTTTTAAGATCATAGGATGGTACATCAGGATTTACCCCAGGTTATCCTTGACTATTGTTTTGCCTATTTACAGTATAAAACTGGCTTCATGCCTATGTTTCTCTGCCCATTCCTCTGTCAAGTGGAAGGTAAACCTAAATATTTTCTTTTCTTTTTTCTCAATTTTTTCCTTTAACCTTACCTGGAAAATGCACTGCTGCAGCTGGTGCGAATTATTCCAAAGAAAGTCATTCATCAGCATTATACATCAGAAACTCAACCTCTTTACCTACTTAGCAGCAAAAAAATATATGCTATTGCCAAGATAGATTTAAAAAGTTGAAGTCTAGGTAGCTGCTTTATTTCCAGGAGTTACTAATGGCAGTATATTTTTTGAGTGTCAGAGCAATAGTCAAACCTATAAAAATGATCGGTGACTGCTTGATATCAGTGGTGTTTTTAAAGTTTGTCTCGGGCTTGTGCAGCAAGTCCAGCAATCGTCTGTGAGTCCCAGAGGGGCAACAGAGTGGCCTTGTGCTTGGAGCTGGATCTCGGCTGTGACCAGCCGGAAGAGATGGGAACAAAAGAATGAAAGTGGTAAAGAGCCATGACTGTGTTGTAGGAGTTGATGTTGTCCAGATTTCTACACCTCCCCCCCTTCCCCTCCAAAGTTAATAGGAGAAACTTGGAGATGTCCTCAGCTGTAAATTATGTCTTTAGTCCAATTATATCCTGTGGAGGATATTGGGATGAACTGGCTGAATGATATGTCATAGTCCATGCCAGCTCAGTGCCTACTGTCATCAGGAATGTTTCTGAAAGCTTGAAAGCTAATGCATTGTATCCATCAGGTGTGTTCCTTAGGACTCTGAGAATGTGATTTATTTTGTTTTTTTTTTTCAAGACCTGGAAATACATTCAGAGGCAGTGAACTGACCCTGGATTATTGCAAGGATAGAATATACTGTCTGTGGTGTACTGTCCCTGTGGTGTCAGGACTGCAACTGCCTTGGCAGTTCTTGGGGTTTCCCATTGGGGTTTCCCACTTATGCAGAAAGGGGAAGGGGTTGAGATGGTCATGGAGCATCAGAGCTCATCTCTGAGGCTTTTGAGGGTTGGTAGATCTTGTAAATGTTCAAGCTTGGCAGCAGCCACTTGAGCTGGATGACTGAAAGGCTGAGTCCATTCATGGGACCCAGTGTTTGCTGGGGAGTAGGAATGCAACTGTGGATAAGCTGCGACATAGTTACCTCTTCCCTCGTAGATCTTGGACAGATTTGGGGCATAAAACTAGGGATAACACATGTAGAAAGTCTTCTCCTAAGAAGTGAGCTGCAGAAAAAATCCTGTGGAGTGCAAAGAGGGTTGGACTCTGGATCTGCTTATTGGCAAGGAAATTGCCATCTGAGCATCAGGTAATAGATGCTGGCTGTGTGTAGTTTCACAGGTACCTGACCTCCTTGATCATGCCCTACTCCTTTAGATGTAGCCACGTCCTTCTAACCTGCTTGTGTCAGAGAGACACAGCCACGATCTGTGTTTCTTGAAGATGAGGAGGTGCTGTGCAAGCAAGGACAGCAAGGGTGAGGTGCTGCAAGGGTTTTGTGAACCCTCAAGAACTGCGTCCCCAGCAGGGTCTGTGCCAGTCTGGTGTATGTCCCATGGTTTGTTATGAATTCAACCATCTCACTCCAGTGCTAATGCTGTAGGAGATGTCCTCTTTGCTCCTTGTCACAAAGGTGTGATTTCTGCTCTCAAAGCAGAGGACAATGAAGAATTCCTTTATATCATTTGCTAGAGAGGCCTTTCACACCCCACTGCGTGATGAGGCAACACCTTGGCTGCTTAGGGAAAGCAGTAAGTTCTCAATAGCCTCTCCCACTGCTCCTCTGTAAGGGAGATCTTTATGGTCTCTCCTCAAATTATTTACACCAGTCTATAACAGCTGATATTTTTATGACTTCTTTCATGAACTGCACCTTGAAATGCAGATGTCTCCTTTTCTCACCACAGCCGGGCTGGCCGGTGGTGCAGGGTACGACCGAAGGGACGTGAGCACCTTGCAAAACCCAGTCCTCCTGGTTTGCATGCAAAGACTTGACGACACAAAAAAGCAAAAGTCATTGAAACCAGAACTGCCTGTTTACTTTTTGTATTTGGAGGAATACAGCATGCGTAGTCCCAACAGAGGCATCTTGCGGCAAGAGCTGAATTTTGCCTTTGCATCTCAGAAGCTGGAAGTCACACAGGCCTGGGGAGTAACGTAAAAAAAAAAACCAAGAACCTGCCAGAAGGAATTCACAATAATGGGAAAGGCTTGTTTTCTTTGTGACTAAAACACCTGTCGGCTGCCAGGACTCTGCTAATTACACAATAACTTTATTATATCCCACTTGGAAGAACAAACAATACTTGAAGGTCCAAAAATGAGCAGCCTTCAGACTAGATTAATGCAGGCAGAATGACTGCATGGAGCTGGTGTTCACCCTGTCCTCCCAGAAGCTCTGGAGAGTAAAACGGCTTGCAGACTCCTCTCTTTGTTGCTAGTGCTACATAATAAAGTAATTGTGCAACTAGAAGTAGATTACTGATGGGAGAGTGGCATTTTCTATGTGACGTAGGTAAAAGACTTGCCTCTCTGAATAGATTTGAAGCCTCAGTACAGCATCTCTGCTTCTTTTTGCTTGAGCTTCTGGTAGCCCCTAGTAGCATCTAGACACGAGAAAAGGAACATCTCTAGTTGAGGGTGGTTTTTCTTCCCATGGGAATATATAAAGGAGATCCTCATGGAAGGATGCAGTATGGCGCTGCATTGCCCAACTCCTCAGTATCCTGTGTTTAAGCAGCAAGAATGGCTGCAGCATGGATTAGAGGGTGTTACCTCGTGATGGAGGTGTTTGTGATGCTGGCTTGCATCAGCCAACATGAGAATAGATGGAAGTGGGGAATATTTTATTAAGGCCTGATGTCCCCTGAGGTTTCCAGCCTTGGCAGCTGATAGCAAAGGCTGAAGTTAGAAGGTCTAAAAATAAAGTAAAACATAAACCAAAAATTGCTCTGTGTGGGAAGCAGACCTTGGCTCTCAGGTACGGATGTTCTTTCCTTCACTACTTTATTTTACCTATGGGAACAAGCCTGCCATTGGTTAGGGCAAGACTGTGATGGTGATGGTCTTGGGTGCCGGCACTTGGATGTAAGGAGTCATGGCTAGGGCAGGAGGCTCAAGGAGCTGGAGCATGGTCTCTGGCTCCCTGCAGGAAGGAGGTTGATGTGGGTGCATTTGGGCACACTGGTGTTTTGGGGACCTCTGTGGAAGTAGATGAGGAGATGTAAGTGGGTATTGTGGGGCATAGGGGAAGCACCTGCACTGGCCTGGGAGGGCAGCATTTGGCTGCGGCACTGGTGGGTGCCGGGATGCTTGGGGAGTGGGAAGGTCTCTTGTGTGCATTAACCAAGGAGGTGGATGCTGTGGGCTCTGTGCTCATGGAGCAGCAGCTTCAGTGCTTTTCATGGTGGTCGGTGTGGAGGGACAACCTCGAGCTCTGCGCCCGGTCCCTTTCAGCCTGGCAGGGATCGATACCGAGCCCTGCGAACACGTAGCTGATGAGGAATTGGGACTTAACAAGTACTTGAGATGGCAACAAATTAATTAGAGGAGACAAGGAGGAGGGATGAGCCAAGTAGGATCTGCTCCAGTGCATCGTGGGTCCCTGCAGGTATCAGCCCAACCGAAAGGCTCTGTGTATGTGCCCAGGTGAAACTGGAGGAGGAAAGACAAGAAGGGTGACACATATTGGGAAGACAAATGGTGTGAATACAGATTTGATGTGAAAAAGAACTTCTTTGGGGGTGATGTTTCTCCAGTCTAAGCTCGGTTATATATTCTGCCAAGTTAGTGATGCCAGGATATACAGGCACCACAGCAACTGATCTACCTTGTGACAGCCATGGGAGAGGACTTTGTGCAAGACTTGCCTCTGCTGTGGTGTCACCTGTGTACCTTAACCCCTGCAGGGTTGTCAACCTGGTACCTAAAACCAGGAAAGAAAACTTGAGATATCTTCCCTGCAATGTGATCTGCCTGGGGATGGGCTGACTGCCAGGGGTGCTAGGACAGGCATCCTGTCCAGGGGCTGGTGGTGGTCCACTGCTAACCCCAGTGATCCGTACCCGCACGGTCAGCAGGTCTCGCGGGTCCCCCTTCCCCTGTTGTGCCTGACGGATGTGCATGGTGTTTGCAGGTCCCGTGGCAGTGATCAGCGGAGAGGAGGATTCAGCCAGTCCACTCCACCACATCAACCATGGCATCACGACGCCCTCGTCCCTGGACACCGGCCCGGACACGGTGGTGATCGGCATGACCCGCATTCCTGTCATCGAGAACCCGCAGTACTTCCGACAAGGTCACAACTGCCACAAGCCAGACACGTGTGAGTGCCCGATCCGGCCGGGGCCCCCTGCGAGGACCAGGGGACGAGTTGGGGGACAGGGGAAGGAGGGGGAGAAAAAAGAGATGAAGAGGATGAGGAAGAGAAGGAGGTTTTTGAGGAGAGTGGGTCTTGGTATGGTCCAGAAACCAAAGTGAATCTCAGGTCTCAGAAATCACAACATACATGTAGGTGCTTCCAGAGAAGACTTTCCACTCTCACCTTCACCTCCCTTCACCCTCCCTCCACCACCCACCAGTCACCTTCCCCCCTTGCCTGAAAGTGTCATTTGAAGCTGGGCTCTGCCTCGTTGGCTCTGAGCGTGAGGTCCCAGGCGTGAGCAAGAGCCTCATGGGAGCACGGGGATGGACATGACCCCGGCCTGGCCAGGGGAAGGACCTGCCTCCCCTTCCTCCTCCAGTGGTTTCCCAGCTGTGGGGCTGCCTCTTTGGCTCCCCACCAGGCCAGGGAGAAGCTCAGGGCGTGTGGCCATAGGTGGGGCAGATGCATGGAGATAAAGAACAGGAGGCTTAGATGCTGGATGTCTTGTTTTTGTGGGCTTCTGTAAAGCTTTTGCATCTTTCCCGTATAAATCCGGGTTGTGAACTGGGCTCGTTAGACTAGCAGGTGGTGATCAGGTGGCGCGCGCTGTTTTGTGTTCCTAAATTCTGAGCGTAAAAGGAAAGCATTGGGTAAAAGGATGCTTTTCTGGGAGTTCTGCACCGCTTCCTGCGCGAGCGGCGAGAG
>NW_010553980.1:163060-171956 GCF_000687285.1 Phaethon lepturus | reverse complement strand
GGCGAGGGGCGCCCCCCCCCGACACGCGGCTCCCAGCCGGTAGTTGAGTTCTCCCAAGCCTCTGAGATGCAAGCCAAGCAATGCAGGAGGTTCGGATAATGTTCCTCTCCTGCCATGGCTCATCCTTTTGGTGTGTTTTGGTTCCAGGCAGAACTGGAAAATTAAAAAGCTTGAGAAAAAAAAAAGGGAGCAAAACCCAACCCGTACTAACTCCGTTGCCAGGCAGGAGCAGGGAGTGCCGCACGGGGGTCACCTCTGCTCTCCCTTGGCTGCTGCTGACTCACGGGTGCAGGGGACGTAACTCAGCCCCTGGAAACAGGGAGGAGGCCGATCTCCCAACCTGCGGGAATTCATTCAGCATTAGGCGCTGGGCAGGAGCATGCTGTTCCCTGGTCACCGCTACTCCTGTCAGGGGAAGGGGAGCCGCGGCCGCTGCTCCGTGGAGGTCTCCCTGGGGCAGACCCTCCCCGGGGCTGCCCCAGCCGTTACCACCACACTTCGCTTGCCGGAGCGACGGGATGCACCCAGTGAATGCGCCTGGCTTTCCCTTTGCTTTTCATTTTCTAAATTCGGTCTGTTTGTAGAGATGGGGAGGAAGAGGGTGGTGACTAGGCAGGAGCGGAGAAGCTGAATGTAGTGTGGTTTTTCTGTGCCGTTAATTATGTATTTTACATTTCTTCTGACACCTCATCTCAAAATGATTTGCAAACTCTGATGGCTTGGGAAGCAGGGGGTCTCCCCCGCTTTATTTTTCCCTTCCCCTCCCGTGCTCTCTGGAAACTCTTTACTCTATGTGCCAGCCATTTCGAGACGTGGGCACTGTTGCAGCTGTGCAGTAGCCGAGCTTAAACCTCAAAGGATTTTGTGCTCTGAGCGTTTGCCCTGTGGGGCCTGTTAGAGCAGGGCGGGTCACAGGGGAAGTCGCTCGCAGCAGGATTTGGCCTCAGAGTTTCACGGGGTTATTTGATTAGGATCTGAAGAGTTCCCGGGGATGCTTGGGGGAGACATCTGGAGCCGCTTCTCCTGTGGAAGGTGCCACAGGGGAGAAAGGCAGCACTAGTCACAGCTGCCACACTTGGGAAGCCATGGCAAATCGCCACTTCTGAGCTCCAGGTTTCCTGGGGCTGCGAGGCAGCAGGGCTGAAACCAAACCCCCCCACAGGCACTCCCTTTGGGTGCTAACAAGAGGCAAACCACAACTGGGTGCTGGCAGGCTGAAAGCCCTTATAATTTTTAGATTTGCTTGTCATTCACAAGGCGAACCCCAGGCTTCGAGACCTCAGGCAGGGTTAGATCCGGTGTGTGTATTGCATTTTAGTCCCCAGGACTTGGGCAAAACTCCTGACTTCACTGGTGGCTTTGCTTGAGGATGAGAAACTTTCATAACGCACGTTTTAAATTAACCATGCTTTGGGGAGCTTTTGCTGTGTAAGGGTTTTCTCTGATCTGATGTGCTCTGCTCAACTTAAACCTGAGCTAGAGAATATTTGTTGCTCCCATTCTCCCTGTGGTTTTCATGCCGGAGGGTTTTTCTTTCCCCCTGTCCAGAGCTTGGACACACACACACTTCTTCATTTGCTGTCACTTGTAGAAAGGAGATCTCCTCTGGGGTGTGGAGTGGCTCGATACCCAGCTGAGCCTGTACAGATGCGAGCTGTCACCTCCCTCCTGCCACCCACCTCCCACAGAGTCCCCATCCAGCTGCGAGCAAAGGTGCTCTGTGGCACCCAGTGTCTCTCCATGGCACAGAGGTGTTGCTAGAGCAACATCTTCAGCAAGAGATTTCTCTCTCCGTTGTGAAGCTTTTCTCCTTCCTTCCTCCTGCAAGCATCCCTGTGGTCTTGGATGTTGGCTGGGTTGAGGACATGCCGATACCCATTACTGCGCTGCAACGAGGAGCGCAAACTCTATATGCTTAATGCAGTATTAATAGTACATTGATGCAATATAGATTTCTGTCACCCTCTATACTAGCAAACATCGCTTATCACGCAGGGATGACAGATGTTTATTCCCAGCCACTTAGCTCTACATAATGGAATTGCAGCTGAAATATGGAGAGCAGCTCCCTGCCCGCGGAGGTGCAGCCCCTCGCTCTCGCTGTGCGTTGCTGTCCTGTGGGCTCTTCTCGTTAACGTGTCCTCAAGGAGATAGAGACACGTTCCTCACTGGGGACATGCTGTCCTTGCATTGGGATGAAGGATGCAGGAGCCAGCTCTCACCTCTGACTTTCTGGGTTTTTTGCAGTTGCTCTTACCCCCTTTCTGCTATTGCCTGCTTTAGAGGAGCGGGAGGGACAAGCTTGGCTCATGGTCCTCTTTCCTTTCCTGGCTGAGGGCTTCTCAAAGAGCTGTGGAAGAAACTGCACCACCCTGTTTTCTTGTGCTGAAGCAGTGAGTCTTTGAGAAGATGCTCCCCTCATCTTTACGCCGTAACTCCACGGCATGCTGGGCAGCACTAGGGTTTGCCATCAGTCCTTGCTTCAGCCATACTCAGCCCTACCTGGAGGGTTAAGCAAAGAGCTTGACAGTGGGTACAGTCCAACCACAAACTGATTTCAGAATAATAAGCTGAAATAATCTTTTTCTCCTGATCTTTTGCACATGGAAGAGAAACCAAGTGGCATATCTACTTGGCAGGTGTCAGCAGGAGGAGTGACAGGTTGTGATGGCTTTACACTTCTCTATATTTGGAAGTAAAGAGACGAGAGGAGAAGAACGGGACTTGTTGTGGAGCAAGCACTGCGTGCAGAATATGTGATGAGGGATAGGATATAGGACTACATAGCTTCAACCTGTGGTCAGGGTTTTTGGTAATGCAAAACGTGATCTAGTCTACCCTCACTTGTGTCCAAAAAATGGCTATCAGCCCTTCTGGGGCTGGAAAAGTCATCTCATTACAAGGGATAGCTCCTGATCAATGGAAAAAAAAGGGGAGCATCAGCTTGAGATAAGTTCATGAGGCTGTTGGTAGGACATCATTTTCATGCACATGCTTCTTGCCAATAACAGCAACTTTTAACCTTAGCTCTGTCTCCTGATGTTCGGGATTCAGATTTGCAAAATGGGTAATTATGAGTAGCTGAAGATTTTTGTGGTGTGGTGTATGGTAAGACTGGTAATGTTTCAGGAGAAACATTTTGGAAGATTGTTTTACTTTAATAGTAGTAATTTATTATCAGCACAATGCCTTAGATGGAGATTAGTTCCTGGATCTGATCTCTCAAGCTTTACTCAAATGCCACAGCACAGTTTTGCAGCTGCTATCTTCCCTCATATTTCTTGTCTGACCAAAGAGGTCTTCTCAAGAATGACACAAATCAGAGAAAAAAATCCAAACCTTGACAGACAAAATGAATCTGAGGGGCAGATCCTTTACAGAGCCCTGTCTGTCTCCATCAGTGGATGCTCGGTTTCCACCAGTGCTGTGAAGCTAGACTTTTGGGGCAAGTGGTTGGATTTTGGTGGAGATTGTTGCCAGATACGGCCAGAGCTGGCTGTGTTTTCCTCTTCCAGGACTGGCGCAGTCTGGGGACTGGGATGTATTCTCCACAAGGGTGGAGCAGCCGTCCTTTCGTAGAGTCCTAATGAGGGTTTTTTTCAACCTCATTTATTACAGGCTGCCCTGACATAATTACATATTCAAAGTTAGTAATTACATGTATTCATGCTAATTAAGTAATTAGATATAATTACACTAACTGTAAATACATGGTAATCGGCTAAAAAGAAGTACTTCAGAAAAAAACAAGGCAAATCACACAATAAAAGCGCCATCAGCACTCTTTCACTCAGTACCCTGTCTTTATCTTGTATTTCAGTGCAGCTTAAAAGGAACATCGTGGCCATTTAAAAAATGATGTTTTTTAAACTAATAGCTTTCCTTACCTCTGTTTCTAATAGGTCTTGAAAACAAAAATGAGAAGGATATTTACCCTTACCACTGTAAATTCTTTTTGTTTGCCGAGTGTGTTTTGTTCATCCTGGGCACGGGAAGCTAAATAGTATGCAGCATTTCTATTTCTGGTCAGTTCATGTTCCCATTTTTGCCCAAAACAACAACATAAAAATGAAGCCATAAATGCTTGTAGTTTCATTTAGCTAAAAAAGAAAACTGAACCTGTTCCTAGTGGAAAAGAGAAACTTCTCCCTCCCCCAGGGCTAAGAGGATTTGTCAAATATTATTTTCATGCAATATAAATGTGGAGCGCAGTGTGAAGTGACAACAGCACTCTGCTGCCCAGTGCCCAGCCTGGGGCCAGGCTGTACAGATCTCAGTTCCTCCCACAGGTCTCTGCTATTTCTCCAGCTTCTCCAAACTTCTCTTTTCCTCTTCTTTCCTCTAACATGGAAACCTCAGGCTCTTCTCCAGCAGGACCCAATGCCCATTACTTTTCTGAAGTGGGTCGAGACTCTTCTGTACTGGGACTCCTTGTTGTCTTATGGTCTTGTCCTTCTCAGTCAACCTGCATGAGATACTTTTAGAAGATTTAACGGGGCCCTGTGAGTAGCTGTATTCTCATTTATGTGTGTTTTGCTACTCTATTCTGTGTCTCCTCATTTGTTCAGCCTGGGTTTCTGGCTTAGGTCTGTGGAAAAGCCCTGACCTCAAAGCTCAGCTGCCAGCAGGTGGAAGGCTTTGGAGGTCACTGCAATGACCTTCTGCCTCCAGATTTCCCTTCCTTCTGGTTTTGGTTGCCTCTCATAGAAACTGCTCTGAGCTCCAAGTGCTGATGTGAACATCCTGCAAAAGATTTGGATGTTGAAGAAACTCCGCAGGCTCTGGCTGGCTTCTTCCCAAGTATATGTTACAGGTACCTGAAGAGAAGTGTAAGCAACAAAAATTACTGCTTCTGTAACCCCCCCGGAGCAGGACTGAACTTCTGTGCCCAGCATCACGTTCCTGTCCCTTTCTCCAGGCTGCAACATCTGACTAACAGGAGAGACCCCATGGCCAGTGGGACTCGATCCAATCTGCTCAGCTCTTTCCAGCCCTCTCAGCTGGTTTTCCTTACCTGTGGCTGTTTTATGCTCTTGACATGGTTTAATGGGCACAGTGGTGTTGCGTTGATGGTTGGACTTGATGATCTTAAAGGTCTTTTCCAACTTTAATGATTCTGTGATTCTGTGATCCAGTTCTGAGAGCAACTGGAAGAAATACCCACATTTTCCAGAACTCAGAAATCCAAGCTGTGTTTGCAGAAGCAGAGTGCCCATCCCATCTATTGCACCTGTACTTTGAGTTGCAACCTCATGCTCAGTGAGTCTTCAGACCTTTCTGCTGTGATGGTGCTACAGAAAAGAGTTTTTCAGGCCGTCTTGGAAATGCTGGCAAAATCCGTTGTGTATAGCTTGCCCCTCAGCCAACTCTGCAGATGTTGTCTGTGTGGTTGTACCAAAAGAAAGAAAAACAGAGTGGGAGGGTGGGAAACGTGGCTCTGCCTGGCCCCTGGCTACTTTGGAAGGAGCCTTTGTAGGCAGCAGTGCAGCCCTGCCTTGCTCCTGACACGGTGTGCACAGCGACTTGGTTCGTATGCAAGCTGATTACCTCCTGCAGCTGCTTGGGTTTTAGATCCTATCTCTGTTGCTTTCATGTGTGTTTACCGAAGATATTTGTAGCAACACCTGAGATCAAAGGGCTCCGAGCAGGCTCCAGCCCCGGCATGGGGAAGTGATGCTGGCAGTGCAGCAGCAGTGGTTGACGGCACGTCGGGTAGGGACGTTCTTGATGACTGGGACCCAGTAGGAAGACAAACCCTTAAATCAAGAACATGGCTTTGGGCTGTTAGTGTCGACCTGCCTCCAGAGAGGCTATCCTGGTGTTGGCAATACTCCTAGATACAGACATCAAGGAGTGGACAGGGTGTTTTCTCATACAAAACTCAGTCTGTTCCTCCGTCCAGAAAGCATCTCCTCCAGACCATTTAATCATGGTGCCTGTTGGGGCAGCAAGCAAGGTTGGCTTGCCTGGGGTGATTTCAGGAAGGGAGTCCATGATGTGTGAACTGTCAAGCACTTAACACACCAGGTGAGGGGAGGCCCTGAGCTGGTTTTATCCTGGATTTGCAGTGGCTCTAGCACAGCAGGCTGCTCTCACTGCCTGGCAGCCTTGTCTCTGCATCAAATGGATTGGACTGGACTGCCCAAGACGTGCCATGTCATGGAGGATGTGTACTGCACTCCTGATACTTTGTCTTGCATCCAGCCCCCTGCTCATCTCATACAGGGGCTCACACACCCTCACATTGCTCTTGCAGCATCCCCTGGCCCCCACGCACATACCACTGTCCCTGCGTACGTGGGCATGTGTTCCCCACCCTCTCGCCCATGCACCATGGGATGGACATGGTATAAAACACTTGCTGAATCAGCTCTTCTTCATTCCCATGGCACAGCTCCATGCATGGTGACACCTACACACCCATCACCTCTGCCTCATGACTGCTGCTGCCAAAGCACATCTGGATTTCTGCTGAGTGTCCTCATAGCTCTGCCTTTCCTCAGCTAAGCCAGGGATGCCATGATGCTCCTGACCAGGCAGTTCCCTTGCCAGGGATTGCCCATAGTCATCAAAGACGGTTGCATCTCCAGTTTCTAGTGGGCATTCAGGGCTTGGCAGCACAGGCATGTTTTTTGCCTGTGGTCTGGCGTGATTCAAGACTCATTGTAGCAGGGTGAGAGGAAAGGAGTGGGATGAAATGGGGATAAAACGGGTTTTCACTCCCTATATTATCGGCTATGTGCCCAGACATTGGTGCTTCTGTCTATCCCGTTGCGCTTGTAGTGCTCTTGACCCCATGGTGCTCTTAAGCATGAAGGAGGTGTCCATGCCAAAGGAAGGAGGGCTCTGTTTATCAGCCAGTGCTCCTCATGCTCGGGGCTTCATCCCTGCAAGACGAGAGGTAGTGCATGGTGTGTGTCTTGAAGCTATTGCAAACTCAGGCAGCCTGGGTGTCAGGGGTAACGAAGGGGGTTCAAGCATAGCCTCCTAATGGCTCATCGATTGTGTGAATTTTGCTGTGGGTGCCTTTAAAAATAGCTGATCTGTGTATGTGCGTGTAGGTAGAGTTGTGGTACTGATTTCTCTTGGCAATTAGCAGTTAGATATTTGTCTTGCTTTTAATAAGTTTACTGTGATTTATAACGCTTGGCTGTTGGGAAAGTATCTGGAGGCCGGGGTATCTCTGTGTTCCTAGGACAAGAGGGATGTGCCTGTGGTATCTGGCCGTGGGGTTCCCTTGAAGGCACTGGGAGCTCTCAGAGTTTGCAAGGATGTTGTATTGTGACTTTGTAGTCTAACCGGGCCAGCTTTCAGGTTTAAAATCTAGCTCTCAGAAGTGCGTGGGGACTCATTGTGGTAAGACAGGAGCTATCTCTCTGGGTAGAAGATTGCAGGCTCTCATTGTTTGTTCATTGTCCAGTTAAATTATGATTCCTAATTAAAAATAGCTGTTATTGTTTATGAGTTGGAGCAGTTTTGCATGACTGCACACACAGCAGGAACATTATTAGTAGCGCTGCCCTGTGGGACAAGAAGTACAGCCCAATAGAAGTTAAAAAAAACCCCTTCCTTGAGTGTTGCTTTTGGGCTAGACAGCCAAAAATACCCTGTTCAGTCCTGAAAGCTGGGGAAAGACCCATGTAAAAAGTTATACTGCCTAAAGAGTTTCTCATGTCAAAGGGGACTTTTGCTTCCCAGCTTAGCATGGTGGCTGGCTCTGGGGAGATGGTGTGTGCAGGCAGTGATGGCTCATGCCTCCTGGCAGCATGGGTTAGAGCAGCGCTTCTCTCTGTAAAGTGGAGCTTGATTGCTTCACATATAATATAACAAAAACACAGAAATTATCATTCTTAGTTGCTTAACATTTCCAGACCACCTCAGCTTCCTTCTGGCGATTTTGCTCTCATCGGTTGTGGGAGTGGACAGGGAGTGGGTTCACTGCCAGTGGGGTCGGTGGGATGGAGGAAGATGATGCTGTTAGCTGAAGCATCCACTTCTGCTGTGTGCTCCTGAAGCCCTGATCTGAAGCAGCTGTCTTGCACCGTGGTTAAACATAAAGCACTGGCCTTGCTGAACTCAGCGTGTTTTACTCAAGTGAACAGACCCAGCTGAGAACTCGGCAAACCCATTTCCACGTGTAGCTGATGTAAGATTTGTATGCAAGTGTCTCGAGGTGAAAAGTACATTGAATTCACAGCATGTAAGGATTGCTCTCAATGCCCGGGCTTGTCTTCCATTAAGGGAGGGTTTATTGCATAATCCATTTTTAGATACCTGCATGCTCGTTCCGAAACAGACTGCAAGTTACCTAATGCTGAACCCTGCTTGAATCTGGTTTTTGAGCCCTGTCTCCCTCTCTCTACCTGGATAGATCCATTTAAGAGACATCAACAAATGGAGGGTCAATGAAAGTATGAAAATTTCTGTATGTACATCAACAATCGGGCTGTCCTGCCGTCTGCAGCTAAGCGTGGCCAATACAGGATGCGGTACTCAAACGAGCAATGACTTAAATCTTTGCGTAGACTCAGCTTTTCCAGTTATTAGTTCCAAGTTCATATTTGTTGCTGATATTTCATCGGTACTTGCGGTTCTCTGTCACAGTTGTGGGTCTGCAAAAGTGTCACACCTTTCTTTCAGCACTGCTAAGCTATTTTTCCTCAATGAATTAGTGCACTGGGTCTGAAGGTTACTATACCTACCTATTTTTTTATGTGTGTATATATATCATATCTATGTTTGATCTATTTGAAAGATACTGTTTTATAATGTTTAGGCACCTGTTCTTATCTTGTTGATACATTTTAACAGGTTTTACATCACCGATCCCTGTCCCACCACCATACCTCCTTTTTTACCCCTTTGCAAAGAGAAAGGAATTTATGTAAATTTTTTT
>NW_010553980.1:153948-163029 GCF_000687285.1 Phaethon lepturus | reverse complement strand
TGTTTTTCCGTACAAGCACCTCTTAAATTCAGGATGAGCAATCTGTCTGGGTCCCATAAGTGTGACTAGGAGACAAGGCAGCTAAGTCTCCTAAGTATATATGGCAAATTTGCAATTAGAAGAAAATACTGGAATAAAATTACTTCATCCCTTGCCTCCCTTCCCCCCACCCTTCCCACCCCTCCACCTCCCTCTTGCGGGATTAAGCTGAGCTAATCCTCAGATGAGCAAGATCTTTGGGAAAGCAAAGAAGCAAAGCAAAACCAAGGGAAGAGAAAGAAAAATACTTCATACTCAACACTAATAAGGAAATTACGGGCATCCTACATTATGAGTTGGATGAATATTTAATGGTTAGAAATGCAGTTGATTTATAATACATCCATCCTGGACCGCGGGGCCTGTTGCCAGCTAATAAATAAATGACAGACCCTTTGTGTTAAAAGTATCAGTCATTTTACATCTCTGCACTGTAATTGATGTGGAGCATTGAGCAAGGGGAGATGATGGCCATCAGGTGTGTGCTGAAGCAAAGGACCTTCAAGCCATACCTGAAGTCTTAATACACCAGAATGTTGCAACCCAGTCTTCAAGTCTTCTCTCAGATGAGCCGCAGCTTCTGCTCTATCCCACTGCTCACAATCCAAAACCAAAATGAAACAAATAGCTTGGCAGAGGGCTCCATGATTTTGAAAGGTCATTTGAAGCCCTGCTTAGGGCCCGGTTTGATGTGTCTTATGCTCTAGGGCAAGTGGGTTACCCCCAGACAGCATGAGAAGCTCCGTCTGAGGTGACTGCCCAAAGCTTCCTTCCTGCATGTGGAAGGAGATAGAATGCTTTGAGTCCACCCTATGTTAGACACCTTGTTCAGTATTGGGGAGATTGTGCTGTCTGTTCTCTCGATGGTTCTGGCTATAGCCAGGATGAGGCTATCTCAGAGTCACAGATCAACGTGAAGATCCCAGCAGAGCCCAAATGTCAGGGGAACCTTACTGAGAACACAGCAGGCAGCTGAGTATTGGAGGGGTGGCGTATATTTTTCCCTCTTCCTAAAAGGGAGAAATAACCTGGCATCTTGCACCTCCATTGTTTCCTGGAAAGAGGCATTTCTCCTTCCAGCCCATCAAGGGGCTGCCAAGCATCTTCATCTCCATTTTGTGGATGAGGAGAAGCATCTGGAAAGATATTAATTTGCTCAAGGTCACAGCAGGTTGCTGACAGCTAGCAGCCTGGCCCATGTTCAGCCCGCTAGACCGTGTTGTGTGTTTATGAGTCACCACCTGAAGTCCTTCTTCCAAAAGCCAGTCTTTTGGAGTCAGAAGTTTAGGTGGACAAACAGGCTCTTAGAGCTGTCAGCTGTATATTGTAATTCCACAAAACAGGGCTTCTGAGTTTTTCCTGCTCCTTTCCAGATGAGTTGGATCAAATTCTCCCTTTCGACCTTCATGGGGACCGTGTTACAGTCTAACATATTTCTGCTTTGTTCTCTCGACTAATTCTGAAGAGACCTTTTCTTGCTGACTTCATAGGAGCTCTGCCGACCTCATTCCACCTAGGCACAGCCTCCTGGCCTGCTTGGTTGGAGTTGGAGTTGGTTGGAGCCCAAGTCCTGGGCTTGGAGGAAGAGCAGTTTTTTACCTTGGCTTTAGGTCCTGGCTGAAGAAATTGAGTGGGGAGCCTGGGATATGAGCCTTGCTGCCCAAGGAAAGCGCCGCTTTCCAAGATGCAGACTTTCATCTTGACCTGGAGGAAGTGCTTATTGCCTTATTTATTACATCTCCCCATAGCAGCATAAATACTATATCCATGATAGATATGGATCTTATGAATAATATAGAGATTTGAACTAAGTAACGGCAGTGCTTTTTTAATAGAAGAGATCCTCAGCGTCAAGTAGTATTAATGATCTGTCTTGACGCGGTCTCTGCAGAGGGCAATTGCAAACCCCAGTTCTGTGAGAATTTGAGAAATTGGGGGAGAAATCCTAATGTGCTGTTCATCCCCTCTGTTCCCTTTGGGACACTCCAGAAAGAGTATCCTGTCTGCTGATTTTTTCTCAGCTTTCCCTAGACCCTCCAAGGATGGGAAGGCTAAGTGAGTTTTGGGAAAACAAATCCCTTTTGTAGGCAGGCTGGGCTGTGCTGTCAGAGGAGGCAACTTTGGGAGGAAATGTAATACAAAGATCCTAGCAGCTCCCTGTGGTCACTAACAGTTCTCTGGACGTTTCTGGAAGAGTAAAATGATTACTTACAGTGAAATGGCGAAATTCAGGCAGAGGTAATGATATTCTATGTCTCTGCCGATGTGAGCCTTGTCTCTTCTTTGTAGCTTTAATCTGATGCTTTCCTTTACACTTGCTTTCTGAAACCCTTGTGCACCCTTGCTGTTAAACAGGTGGCTACATTATTATGAGAAATTCTCTATAAAGTCCACTCTTTAATGCCTTAGAATCTTTGGGGATGAATTTAAGATGTTAATAAGTATTACAATTTAACACCTAATAATTCTTTGCAGTGACATCACTGTGAGCAAGGGATAACGGGATCGTAATTGTGGGGTGTGCTGTGGGTCATTTTGTGCCTTGCATCAGGTTTGCCGAGAGCTGGTAGCCTGGCTGGCTGGTCCTTCTTGCTCCCTGTTGTGGGTGTGCTAGGTGCTGGTGTTACAGCTGCAGAGCTCTAAGGCCTCTTTAAATTAATGGAGCTGTCTGACAAGGTTATGAATGCCTTTTCAATTTATTTTTTCCCCCCAAACATAGCATCTCAAGCCTTGAATCAGGCTGTTAAGCTTTTTCATTCCTCTCTTTCTAGCCACATTCCTCTTTAAGGTTATGTCTTTTCCTTCTTCCACCATTGCCCTTTTAACAGGAACGAGGGCAGAGGAGACCTGCGGACTCCGTGGCCTGTGTTCTCACGCTGTTAGTCCTGGAGGAGCAGGTCTTGCTGACCTCTGTGGGCTCAGGTGTTTCTTTGCTACAGGAATGGTAGCTCATTAACACTCTGTGCCCTGCAGATAACTTTCATTGATCATCAGTTGCTTAATCAAAAACTCTATCACAGTTTGCTTCGATTATTCTTTTCCATCTCTTCATCTCTGGAGAATCAGCTTAGCTAAAGTTAATGTACTCATTATACAGTTGGGAAACCACTGCCACAGACTGCTATGTAAATCATAGGTTTTAGGAGGGTTTGTGTCCTCCTGCCTGCATGTAGCAGGATGAATATATTGGGTGCATATTCCTCCGCTTGATGGGGTGAAACAGGCACTGGGGAGTTGTGCTGAACTGGATTTTGACCTTCCTGGGGAAGCAGTATTGACCTCCCAGTTCATGCAGAGCTCAGGCTCCACATCTAGACCCTTGCAGTCCCGGTACAGTGGTGAATAGCACTGCTTCCTGGTGCCAACCCAGCGTCACTTTTCCGGAGACACGTGGTGTCTTTCACATCACTGTAAATACCTACCAACATGTCCACCAGGACCGCTGGAGACCTCCCTCCTCTCTCATAGCAGGGTGTTTGGGTTGAAGAAACTTTATGGAGTTGTCTCTGCTGGTGGTTGCTTGGCAGCTGGGTAATGAGAGCTTTCCTGTGGGAGACTGAGCGCTCGGGAGAGGGGATGAGAGAGCTGGGACTGGGGGATGACCTGTGTAGAGATACACTGAGGAAGAGGGCATGGACAGGGGATGTTTGAGAGATGTGAGTTGTGGGAAGGAGATGGGAGGAGAGCTGGGTGCCAAACCACGATGGTGAACAGTCCGCACAGCTGGACTATGCTTTTGGTTTTCATTTTCTGATGATTTGTGTGCAGTGTATATATAGACACAGAAGTGGTGACTTACAGCAAAAGTAGGACGCTAAGTCCCCTATCTAAACAGATCTCAGCACTCCTGAAATCAGCACCTTCAGCACCTTGAGTGTGTTGCTGTTGGGCGTTTTGCTGACACAGCACGAGGGCCACGGCTGGAAACCTCCTCCGTGAATAGTGGCTTTACTTTTCTGGAAACCATCAGAGCTCTGGAGAGGGGAAGCGAGGAGGCTGTGCAGGAAGAGGCAAAGATATTTCCCAGCACTTGCCATGTTTTTAATGACCAGCTCTGAGAAGTGACAGGCCAGTTTGAACACAGAAAGGGCTTGGGAAGGAAGTCCTGAGATGGGAGTGCTGCTTGTTCCTACCGCTCCAAACTTATCTCACACTCTGGTTATGTTTGATGTCCTGATAAGATTCATTTTCCTTTTGCCTTTTAATGTTTGCTGCACGAAATCATTGTCCTTGATCCTATACGCTATCAGGGCTACATATTAGGTGCTGGTTATGGTGTTGCAATGACCTAATTTGATTGTGGAGGGTCATGTCCTGTATAATGTTGTCTCATTTTCTCAGTAGTCGATACAAACTCGATTTTATTTTCTTTGAAAAGAAAGGAAGTTGGGGCAGAAGCCCAGCATTCATGGCCAAGCTTATACCTGCAGCTCTTGCCTTGTTGCCTGGCTGTGAGGCTGCAATGGCACATGTAGTTCAGCCTCAATGGGACCTGCAGGCTCTTTCTATTATTTTTTTTTCCTGCTGGTACTGAAGGGGAGAAAGGATGGAAACTACAGCAGAGAAAGGCCCTCATTTGTAGCAGCTAGCACCTCTGATTTGCCTGAAGGAGTCATTATTCCAGCAGGCTCGATATCCTCTTGATGGAGCTTATCTCTGGAGGGGAGGGTTAGCTGTGTCTCCCCATGGGACCTGGGTGAGAGTTTAGCTTTCTCTTTTTCTCTCCAACTAGATGCTCAGTCCTTTGTACCTCTGTTTCACCCGCCTCAGAGACCCTTAACCTGCCTTATGCCTATCTTATTTATGAATAGCTCAGAGGGGAAAAGGAGGGTCTGGTCTCGATTTGTGTGACTCATTTACATGGGAAATAAGCATGTGGTTTCAGAAGTGGTGGCAGCAGCCAGGGTCTCCTGGCCCCGCCGATCTTGTTCAGGGTGGCTTCAGCAGCTCCAAGGCTGTGGCTTGGTGAGCGGTGGCAGGGCTTTCTCATAAACTGGAAGTGTCACTATCTTTTTGCAGAGCTCATTCAGAAGACGGTGGTTTTTCAGCAGCTCATAAAGGAGGTGTCAGACCAGTGTTTGGTCTATGGGTAAATGAAACTGGTTTTCCAAACTGGAGATTGCAGCAACAGCTTAGCTCTGGCTCATGGGCCATCTCTGCCAGCTGGGATTGCTGGTATGGTAAATTATTCAGCCAGTGGTTTCATTGGTATTTTCCTTACGGGTTCTGGACTTTCTTCCTTTGTTCTCAGGGTATTGCTCATTCTCGGCCCTGCTTCCTTCTGTCCTGTTGGGCATTCAGTGGGCTTTCAATTAAAAATGGATTTGTTGTGGTGACAGAGCAGGAGTCAGAGAGGCATTGGCAGGCAAAAAGGACCATGATTTTGTAATGAATAAATGAGTCAACAGATTTGTCTTCCTGGTACGTCACTAAGCAGGCTGCTTTGGCTTGTGTCAAGGATTTAGCGGTGGAAGGAAGAGGCTGGGCAGTGGAGTGGTGGTGATCAGTGTGGCCAGGCAAGGATCAAGGGAATGGTATCGTCAGCCTTGAAGGCAGGAAGAGAGGGAGCAGGCTGGACATCAGCCACTCGTGTGATCCTCCTTGCCAGGATACCAGGTCTCCATGGGCCAAGTGCCTGGCGCAGTTAAGCCAATGTCCCCGATTTGTTCTTGGTTTTGAAATATTTAATCAGAGAATCAAATATGAAGTCTCTTTAAGAAGAGACTGGCACACAGCAGCTGGCTGAGTGTTGCAATCAATGTATCCGCTGTGGAATATTTCCTGCAGAAATATTACATCCTCTCTCATTTACTTGATGATCTTTAGGGTGAATCAATCAAAAGATGCCGCACACAAATAGTTCAGCCTGTGCTCCTACGGGTGTCCATTAGAGGCATTTGCTCCGTGTTAATGGACCTGTTGATTAACAAACAAACCATTGCTTTTTTAAATACAAAGCCGTTACTTGATGGCAATTGTCAGCATTCGCTTTTCTGCTGCCCCACCTCCCCTACGTACAGCTCTCACTGTGTGCCAGTGCAGGCGACTGCTGCAACAGAGCCCAGGTCTGCTCTGCTGGAGAGAAAAGCATTTGCATCTCACCCAAGCAGTTATCAGAGGTGGACATTCTCCTGGAGGTTGGAAAGGACAGAGAGAGACTTCTTTGTACTCTGCATGTGATTTCACCACTGTGTGTCTTGTTCTGTTAATTTTGGTTTCTGCACCCGTCTGCCTTGGCATGTAATGCCCTGTTGGACTCCGGCAATGGCCGAGGAAGATCTCCCCCAACATCCCCAACAGGTTGAGGCCCAGCAGCTCCCTGAGAAGTCTGTCTTAGGTTTTACACCAGGTTTAGCGTGCAGGAGTTTTATTTGGGTCAGTAAAGCTTCTAGTCTTTTGGAGCAATATTGTGTTCGTTTCCTTTACTTACACCATGGACATTTTCCTGGGTGAAAAATGACTCACGTTGTAGTGTTAGTCCTTGCTTTTCTGAAGCAAGCATGGCATGAACCCCAGCTGGCATTTTAAGCCCTAAAAGATGAGGATGACGCCCACTGCACAGAAGATGTCCTTACCCATTGGAAAGCCCCTGCACCAACCTGAGTGGACCCAACCCAGTGATGACCAAAGCTGTGCAGACAAGGCAGCAGCACGTTCAGCGCTGCCAGAGCACTGGTGTGGCACTGGACACACGTTTCCTGGGTGCAGCCCGGGACAGACGGCCGTGCTGAGCTGTGTAACACAGCTGATCGCAGAGACCGTCATGCAGCAGGGCTCACCAACCCGAAAGGACCAGGGTCGTGGCTGTGGGTTGTGTTTAGCCTCTTCTGCTTTCTGGGAAGCGTGTTGGATCCTTGCTGCGCAGCCAGAGGCTGTGGGGGCATTTGGTGCCCCCCAGGCTGTTGGTGCGAAGCAGCTGCTGTTTAGTCTGACGGGCCAGGCATGGCTTCAGCCCACTGCAGAGGGGACCAGCCCCTGTGTCACTTGTTTAGCTCCAGCCTTTATTGCTACAAACCGACTCGCCCAGAGCTGTCCTTCCTACAGCTGGTGGGAGTCAAAGTGACGAGGCAGTTAGTGGATTAGGGCAGCAGAGTGAAAACCATTTGGCGTTTCTACCCTGATTCTTCTGGGTGCCTTTAATTAGCATGATTGCTCAGAACGCGATTTTGCCATGTTCTTTAGCTCCCCTGGTTAGAATAATTATTCCCCCAGCTCCTTTTGTTCCAATTCCTGATCGCTTACAAAGTCTCCTGTTAAAAGCCATTAAATCTGTAATGTAAAGCGAGAGTAAGTGTTCAGCAGCGTTATGCTCTCAGCCCCGCACGTGTGCGCTTGCGCGCTCTCCGGCCCCTCTCCGGCACTCCTCTGCTCCCTGCCACGTGCTCTGCACTGCAGCATCGCTCTCTGCTTTTCTCCCGCACGCTTCCCCACCGGCCATCCCACGTGTCCCACACGCAGCAGGTTGTGTGCGCGCTCACCCTGCTTTCTGCCGGCAATTTTGGTATCGCTCAGATTCCTCTGTGCCTAGGCAGGTTTTGACACTGAGGTTAAATTCATGGCTGTGGACTGCGATGTCTTACATTTAGTTACATGTGCAAATATGAAAGTACCATTAGAAGTGTATGTTTTTGCATGCTTTTGCCCTGGCGTGGGCAGCTCTTTCTTCGAGGAGCAGCGTACATAGAGTAGGATGTGTCCTGGCTGCAGTGGCAGGCAGGATTTCTGATGATAGATGAAGAAGATGAAAGAACTTCTCTTTTAAGTAAAGCTGTTTCCCTTTTTCTCAAGCGTGAAATCTTATGCTGGAGGGAAAATGGGTTTTGGATAGTCATGTTCCTGGGAGTTGTTGTAGTTGTAGTTGTTGTAGTGACTCCCCATCCAGAGGCCGGGGAGCTCAGGAGCTTCCGCGACCCTCATCTCTGCTGATATTGGATCAGCACATGCCAACGACACAAGTGGGGCAGACACAAAGAGACTTGCACAGGATTATATGGTGTGAAATAAGATCAGGCTGAAGTGCTTTAAATGCCTTGATGTGAGAGGGAGAAGGGAGACAGGGAAACTTATTTTCAGACCCAAAATGAAACTGGGTCAGAGAAGGGTTTGGGCAGTCATGTAGTGCATTAAGCTTGGAGCTGACTGCTGGAGCAAAAATTCACAACTAGACTACTTGCTGGAGAAAGCATGTAGGAAAGAAACCCTGATCCTCCTCCCTCTTTTGAATGAAGACTCCTAATTGACAACAGCCACGTGTTTTGGGCTTCATTTGCTGCCTTGCTGTGAAGTGCCAGACCTTCCCTGCTCTGCAAAGCAGAACCACCCTCCCAGCACCCTGCCCTGGCGCCCTGCTTGGGGGGCTCCCCATGCACCTCCTCTCTGCTTTGTCAGCTGCAAGGGTCTTCCCAGGCATTTCGTACCGTCTCTTGCAAAAACATGCTGTATTTCCTGTATGTTTTGTAGGAGCAAATCCCTTTCTCCCCTCTTGCAGAATGAAAGCCACCATGACTACCTGCCACTTGTTAGGTGGGCAGTACCCAAACTGTTCCCAAGGAGCAACATGATCCCAGTGCAAACCTATATTCCTCTGCTTGCCGTCCCCTCTTTCCTTGGGGAAAGCACAGTCCTCCCTGAGCCCTGGGGTGTGTGTTTTAGAGCTTGCCACATGTTGGCAGGTACTAAAACATAGTCTTGAAACAAAATCTGGAGGCGGGAACTCTCCTCTGGGAAGATTAATGACACTCTTCTGATATATTTTGGTGCAGAAGGCAACTTCTAGTTGTGCAGTTATCCCAACCATCCAGTGGGACAATTATCAAGAGAAGATATCAAGCAGCCTTTGTTTCCAAAACAATCAGCAAAGAAGGAGCACTAGAGAGACACAGGTGAAGGACAATACTTCCAGATGACACAGCATCCAAACAGCCTAAAAAAATCAACAAAACCTTGTTCCTCGAGGCTCCCTGCTGCTCTCACTGTGTTTTTGCCCTCAGATCTTCCTGTTGCCATTTACAACTCCCCTGTAGTGCTTGGTGCCGCCTTGCC
>NW_010553980.1:140727-153917 GCF_000687285.1 Phaethon lepturus | reverse complement strand
CTCTCTTCCGTTTCCATCCTCAGCTCGTCAACTCCACAAAATCGTATTTCCCCACAGGATGCTCCACCTGACACTTCGGGCTTGTACCGCTCCCAGGCTTGCTGGAGGGCAGCTCTGGCCTTTCTAGACAGCGTAAGGTATTGCTGGAGCAGATGGCAGAGTAAAGAGACTTGAGCTGGCAAGGATTTACCCTGGGCTTTCATCAGCTGCTCCACCAGCCTCCTCGTGTTCTCTGAAGAGTGGCAGAGCATTGCTGGCACTGCTTGGGCAGGGAAGATCCCAGCTGCAGACTGCAGAAGTTGTGTGCTTTCTTACCCACCGTGTGTGTCTCCTTTCGGTGTCTGCTCTCATATCCAGGCCATCTGGCTTTACCGAGCACTTCTGTCACCTTCTAGACCCCAGAGCTCCTGGAGAGGACCAGACTCTGGGAGCTGGGGCTACTTCCTGTTAAGTGCCCATGGCTGGCATCGATTCCTTTGGGGACCTTGGAGAAAACGTGGTCCTGCTCCGTGCCACCGTTTTGCCATCTGCGTAATGAATATAACAGCTCTTGCCTCCCCAGGGAATAAGCAAGGCGTAACAAATTAATGTTTATGAAGCGCTCTCCGGCTGAAAAAAAGTTTGCAACAGGGCTGCTGCTGGTCTAACTTAGGGGCTTCCTTTGCTGGTTGGCTCTTTGATGTGGTGATCTGTGGTACTGGTGGATCAGCTGTACAATAATTGGAATTAATCAGCAATTAAGGAACACAAGTCCAACCAGATTCTTTCTTAGTAGATATTCATTTCTGGGCAGATTAGTCAGTGGTTTCAATAACTCTCTGTAAAACGCTTAGGGTAACTATTGCTTTCTGAAGTAGCTGGGGAACAGAGGCGATGTCAGAGGGACGTGGATACCTGTCAGGCAAAGTAGAAACGAGAAGCTCTTGTAGCACTATGCACGGTGCTTAAATTGGCAGCACTCTGAGGGCTGACTTGGAAAAAAAAAATTAAAAATTGACAAAAGAACATATTTGAAAACCAAAATGATGAAAATGATGTATTACTTGTTGGGATGGGATCTTTCACGCCGGGTCCCGTGGGCTTTGTGGAGCGCAGAGGCAGCGAGAGTGTGTGGCGGTGAGAAATGGGGACGCGCGGAGGCAGGGAGATGTGGTTGTTTCTCCGAGCGGTGAGAACTGCAGAGCAGAAGCTCCTGGACGTCGCAGTGCAAGCACACAGAGGGACAGAGGCAGGGCAACAGCTTGATAATGCCCAGGATGGCAGCTACCACCAAACTCTCAGCATTTTGCAAATGCTTTCCTGCAGCTTGTTCTCATGGCTGACCTATAAACCCCAAGAGTTTTGCCATGCGCCTTTGCATGGCCGTGGGTGTCGTGAGGGTCAAAACAGCCACCCTCTTTGCTCAGGTACCTTCTCTCTGACCCAGTACAATTTAAATGAGGCAGACACTAAGCTATGCGTTTTGTGGGTGAAACTGCCAGGTGCCCAGTCCTTCCCCCTTCCTTGGTCCTCTTGCAAGGCATTTCACATACTCTGGCTTCAATCTAATGAAAACAAAACCGATGAGGCCCAACTGATCTGGCTGCTTTCCATCATGCAGCGGGCCTCAGAGTGGCTTTAAATAGCTGCACCTCCGTGCAGTCTGGAAAAAAGCACTGGCTGTGCCTCTGGACAAGAAGGGGAGCTTTGACTCAAGTCACAGGGCATCCCAGACCTGAAAATAGCCTTTTTATTTTGTCCTTGGTGTTAAATAGATTTTTAAATTTTTTTTTTCCTTCATCTCTTTTATTTTATACCCTGGTAAGTGCTTTCCTACTCTGGGGCTTTCCCTAAGGGGAATCGGTGGGGAATCTTGGAGCTCTGCCTCCTTGAGCTATCAGGCTACATCATTTAGTATCTTGGAACCACTCCATCCATGAAAGAGTTCCAGAGAAAACAAACTTGTGATCCCAGCTAATACGGACATGGCCCACATTAATGGCGGCAACAGTAGAAATGCAATGGACACTAGAATGCCTCTAACCAAAGGTTTAATGAATCTTACATAGTCTTAGAAAGTTCACTGCGTGGAAAGCTGCGACCGTTGCCCTTTTCTCAAGGAACATTATTCAGCTGTTGAGTGTCTGCAGTATTCTCTTACCCCTTTCTCTGCTCCAGTTAAGCATGAGAGAAATTTGTGTGGAAGTGGGATCTTCTGGACCCATTTGCTTCTGCTGTTTCTCTTGCTCTCAGCCCGTCTCTTCCCTTTCCTGCCCTCAAAAACACATGCAGTGCTGTGATCCCCTGCTCATGATTTTGGGTTATGGAGAAGATGAAGATGCTACAAACTGTAGCTAAAGCTCCATCTAGCACACTCCCAAGAGGTTTCCAGTGACATCAAGTTTCATTGACTAAAGTGGGAGACTTATGCCTGAGATTGAACCATGGAAAATGAACAAAGATACAAGGTGAGCTGCTGTGGAGGGCAATAAGGACCCTATTTCCATGAAAATGAACAATTATAAGCATTTCTGTAGCTCTCAGAACCTTTCTGTGAATCTTAAAAGAGCTGTTATCTACTTGAAGATCTGCTTAAGGTCTGTGTATCTGTGTGAATTTCATCTGTGGGCTGAATTTTCTTGCGGTTCTCCATTGTAGTCAACAGTGTTGGGTTGATGTAAATGAGAGTAGGTCTAGGCTCTTTGACTTTACCTTGGACAGTAAAGGAGATGATGTGCTTATCTGCAGCTGAGAGCATCAGGGAGGACCTCATGGTGTACTTCTGCTGAGCTTCTGTGACCTGCTTTGTTGTGGCAAGTGGGCCTCAGGCTGGGTTGCATCTCGCCCCGCTCTATGTTAGGTGGGAGAAAAAAAAGAGGGATTTGTATCATAGCCCTGCAGATGAACCTATCCATGACAGGAAACCTGGATTGCTGTGTTGCTTTCCCCTCAGATATAGACATACCAGTCCTGGCTTTGACTAGACAGATGGCTGTTTCCTTCGCTCTGGATGTGGGCCAGGCTAGAATGGTTTTCATGCCTTCTTTGATGCTATTCATACTTCATATCTGTGCATAGAGAAAGATAAAATGTACACTGCTGTTGGAGTCTCCTATTGCTTTTTCTTTATATCATAAATTCTGCTGTAACACAGAAGAGAGATCAAAGCTCCATTGCCTAACGTGTGCTGTGTGGATAGCAGTGTTATGTTTGGCCAACTCATTGCCCCTAATTTGCTATTTTTGTTTAACCCTTTTTTGCCAGGTGTTACCTGGCATCCTGTTGCTTTTCTCATCCATTTCCACAGCAACTTATGCTGCTGTTTTAGAAGTAGGTTCCATCCATGAGTTTCAAAACTGGGCTGCTGTGGTGGATGGAGCTGCCAGAGGAGTTGTGTATCGTTTTCTGTGTTGTTCCCTCACGTCCCTGTGTCATGTTCCCTGCTGCTCTTCTCATGTGACCTGGAGCAGCCTTAGATCTCAAAAGCCCTAGAAGCATGGTATATTTGAATGGTTGCAATTTTACCAGGAGGCAAACAGTGAAGGCGAGGTGGAATTATCGGGTTTGTCTCCTTAGTCTTGCTCTCAGTCAGTGGAGGCAGGGTGTTCCTTGCAGGGCACTGTCTGTAGGCTCGATTGGGTACATGCACGGGGCCAAGACCCACTAGCCAGGGTGTTGGGAAACGCAAGACAGCTCTGGAGGATTAAGTGGATGGCCAGGGTTGAGGACAAAACCTGACTGCATGGTTTGATTGCCTTCAATTTTCCTGTCCTTTCATTGCCACATCCTTCCAGCCTGCTTAGAGAAATGCCCCATCTGCCCCTTCCATCTCAAGCTGTTAGAGCTGCACAGCAAATCTGAGCTCATTCCTCCTTCCCTATTCTCCGATACTCTCCATACATTTATTCCACTACCATACCATGGCTATTAATAAAGACAGTATCATGTTTTAATTTAAGTCCTCACTAGAACAGGGAGAAGCACAAAGTTTAATCTGTCAGACCTTTCCCAGTTTTGTAGGTCTTTGGAGATGCTTTTGCTTTGAATCTACAGGGTGGTGGGTTTTTTTAATCTCCTTGCTATTTTCAGCTTTGTATATTGGAGCTTCCCTCCAAATCTACAACCAATATCAAAGATAGTGTTTTTCCTCCCATTTTTCAGCTAGCACTGACAAATGTGAAACTTCACAAAGGGATTGTTTTTAAGATTTCCCCAACTCCTTCTAAGAAGGTGAACACTTTTCTTTAAGACATTTCCAAGCTAGTTTTTCAGGTGCTAATAGCTTTGATGGTAGAAAGCTGACATTTGTCATAGCAGAATCCAAACTCTGAACCCATTGAGATTCACCCATTTTAACCCTGGACATCTCAGTGAACATCATCCATCTCACATGTGACAGCAAAGACATAAACCTAGCAAGAGCCTTGTTGGTTTCTGCTCCATACAAGAGAATGGGGTTGAAGGTAGCAGTACAATATGGGAGACAGCAGTGAGGAGAGAGAAAATCAGTCAGGAGAGAAGCCTGTTTTTTTCAGATTCTTTGGGGACTTTAATAAATCAGGAGAGGATGCCAAAATGACTGATGCTGCATTGCTTTCCCAAGTCAGTGGTATGTGTGTTCAGCCCCTAAGCTTCAGAAACGTAGGCTGTCCTGCCACATTCCTCATCATCCCTCAGTAGTGACTACATGTCAGTTATGGGGTAACCCCTACTGCAGTCCTGTTCTGCAAAGACCCTGTTGACACTGGAGAACCCTGCAGCTGGGACTCAGAGCATAGCACTGACAACAAAGAGCAAAGCCCTTGGCGTCCCCAGCCTTAAGCCTTGCTGATCTTTCACATGTCCCTTTGCTGAGGTTGTGTGTCCCCAGTGGGTTTTTAGGTCTGTTGGATGTGGTCCGGCAGAAGTGGAATTGCCTTAATTTAGCAGAGCTAAGAATGGCAAAGAAAATAAAGCAGACAGCAGTGCTCCTTGGAGATACTTGGTATTGTTGAGTATAGACTTTCCCAGCTATCCTTTGGTGGCCATAAAATGTATTTATATTATGAAAAACAATACACAATAAATAGTGACATTCAGGGATGCCATGTTTATTTGTCTCCCAGTGACTCTGATAAGAAATGGATTTAGTTTACATACGTTTTTCCAAGCATCAACACTTTAAACTCTACTTTGGCTCTGAGTCTTTCTCACTACTAATGATATTTCAACACTTGGAATTTGCCTATCAATTTTGTTTATAATACATGAACCCAAACTGAGCCTGGCTTACTCTCCCATGTGGATCAGCCTTTCAGGGCCACTGAGAATAACAGATAGTTTCCCCCAAACAAGTTTAAACAGTTCCAAACCAAACAAACAGCTTTCGTCTGCATCCTCGGTTTATCAGAGAGGCATGCATTTGATGAGCAGATAGAACAAGATAGTGCAGGGAAGAAATATCAATAGATATAAAAGAAAAAATAGAAATAAGAAATAAGAAAAAAAAAAAAAAGATCTTCTGGCTGGTGTAGATTCAATGTGAGAAAGTTTTTCTGTTCTTAGCCTAATGGAAAGCACCTTTCTTATTGAGATCAATTCACAAGGGCATCCAAGCTGTCCCATGCTGCTCTAGGCTTGGGCTAACTTACCTGATTTGTTGAGGGTCCTGTGACTGTATGAGGAGCAGGAGGATTTTTTAGACCTTAGAGCAATTGTGTAGCCAAGGCATCCCAGTAATTTTCTTGGGCATACCCTTTAGGCCCAGGAGAAGTTGGGACAGATTAGAGAAATCCCCAGGATCCTGCCATGCCTGTCTTAGTCCTGGCAGCTTGGTGGTAAGCCGGCGTAGAAACCTCTTATGTCCTCATACTTGTTCTGAGCTAAGAGCAGCTTCACTGCAGTCTGAGCAGCTACCTTAGATGACCTATGCCTGTTCCTGCCATGTCTTTTTCTGGTCCATTGGGATGGCCTCAGTTGTAGAAATACTGTTACAAACAGGTGTCTGAGAACATAATGTAAAAAATGATGAGCTGATGCCTGAAGACAAATGCATAGGTCTTTTCTGCAAGAACTTGCAGGACTTAGCACAAAAGAGGATAGAAAACAGGGGTTCAGGTCAGGAAGAAGGGACATGTAGGCTAAACATCAGGATGTGTCCTAACGGTGAACCAGGATGTGCCCTCCTTCAGTCAGACCTTGAGGAGAGGCCTGAGGGACTGGAGGTCTCAGCAGAAGGATTCCCTCCTGGACTTCTCATCCAGTGCTCCACCACAGGTTTGCTCCCTCTAGTCCAGAGAACTATTCTCTGACAAGTCTGGAATATTTGCATTTATTTAGCTTCAGATAACAATGTTCATCTTTAATAGTAATTAACATCTAATCATTTCTATATTAGAAACATGCTAGGAGTGGGTTTCCCTGGATGGGGCATCCCAAGGCAGGGGCATCATGAAGAGATGGTTAATACAGCCCTTGAAAATGTTATATTTGTCCAGTAAGTTCATTGGGACTGATGGAAGGAGCATGAGTATGTTCTCTGCTCCACTTAGGCTTCATCTGGCCAATATTTCTGGCAAATCCGAGGTGGGGTTGTACAAGGAGATGATGCCTCCAGTGTGCAGGTTTTGGTGTCGATGGGACAGCTGGGGCTAAGGAGGTCTATGGGGTTATAAGAGTCAGGTCTCCCCAACCTTGCAATGGTACTCTTGGGCTTCAGAAAGGTTAAGCCAGACTAAATAAATCATGAGACAAAAGTAGGTATAGGAAGGATTCTGTGCTTTCCTTACTCCCTGTCTAGGGGAAAGATGGACTAGGTAGGAATTAGGACTTTTCCACCCTTGATCTGTGGGAGCCTCTGGAAGAGAGTTGTTCCTAGTTCTCCGTCCAGACTGCTTCCATGCCCCTTGTCCTCAGAGCACTTGTGCCTGCACGCACCACATGAAATGATTGCCTGTTCGTGATGGAAAGATAGAGTGAGGTAGCCCTGCCTGGAGAGGGCTTTTTGCCTTTAATTTAACTGCAGCCGTTTGCTGGTTATTCATTTGGTTCTTTTTTAATAATTACATGTGTGTCGATATCTCTCTCTTTTTTTCTAGTTTTGCTCTTTTTTGTTTTTTCGTTTACTTTATTTTGCTTTTTTCTTTTTTCTGTTTTTTTTTCCCCTTTAGGTTTCAGAGAAATTATGTTGAATCCAATAAGCCTCCCTGGACATTCCAAACCTCTTAACCAAGGCATTTATGTTGAGGATGTCAGTGTTTATTTCAGCAAAGGACGTCATGGCTTTTAAAAACTCCTTAAAAGTCCCTGTTCTGATGTCAAGTTTATAGGCTGTGCCCTCAAAATGGTGGGAAGCAGTAAGCGTGGTCTGTATGGATTGAGGTCTCCTCCTAATAGGACTCTACAGCCCTGCCTGTACACACGTTAAAGCCAACTGAAACTGTGGTTTTTCTGTCACCAGATAACAGGGTTGTTCTTTTCCTCCAATGGTCGCTGTGTTCGTTAAATATTCCTGCAAGGCACAACAGCAGCAATGAGAGCAAATAAAGAGAATTAAAACCCAATTGAAAGGAGTCATCCTAATAACACAGTAAATAATTGTACTTTTGCTTTAAAATAAAACACAAAACAAAATCAACCAAGCCAACCAAACTGACATCTTTAGTCATGTCCTCCCTGCTTGGAGTTTTCCTTGTAAGCTTGTGTCTTCGCAACACCCAGTGAATGCCGCCATCACCTCTTATGTGGCACCGCCATGGGAGGTCTCCCAGAGTGAGCCGAGGTGGGGAGCCTGGAAGAAACTAAAGCAGAAAGAAGACTTTTGGTAAGAACAAAGGCAGCCCCGCTCCCAGTTCTTGCACAGAAAATAATGTTGGAAGGAATAATAATGGAAAGAAAAAAAAAAATCTTACTTCTCTGACAGGAAGAGAATGTGGTTATTTTTAAAGTGCACATATTCTAGGAGGCTTTGTCTGTCTGTCTGTTGTCTATGTTAGAGCGGCTCGTTGGATCTGACTATATCGTTGTCGTACTCTGGTCTCTCCCTGCTGCTTGAATGATGAGCTTTATCTGAGGAGTTGCCTGGACTTCCCGCATGGATGGAGAATCCATAGCGCAGGAGGGTCTGTGTCCTTGCCAGGACTAGGGCAGTAAGCAGAATGGAAAAGTATATCAGACGCACGCAGGTCCCAGTTTCTGGGCCTTTTCCAGCCCCCTTTAGCTCTCCCCTGTGTTCCCTCCTGGCTAGAGATTGATTGTAACCCAGTCATGTACCCAGAACCGTCAGCTCAAGGCTGACTGACCGAAGGGGAGGAAAAATAAGTATTCTGTTGCTTCTTCTCTGGCATAAACAGGAATATCGATCCTGTTCTCTGGCCAATACTCTTATTCTGTCACCCTCTCCCTTCCCACTTTTGTCTTACTTCATCCAAAGCCGCTGAGATGGAAAAGTAAACCCTTTGATCCTGTCCTCAAGACAAGCCAGCTGCCCTTGCGGCAACTTGCAGGGCTTTCCTTGGACTCTCTGGACTTCACATGTATGGGAAATACAGATTTGCTCACACATATCAGTGATAACCTATAAGCAAGGCAGATTTTCTCTAGAGGAAAAAAAGTGTTCCAAAAGCTGCAGGTGTGGCCAGATCCTTTTCTGAGAGGAATATTGAACCAGGAACTTGGTCACCAGCCGCTCAGCTTTGCTTGCCTTCTTAGTGGCCCGAGATGACCTTACCACATCAGGGATGTCTCTAAATCACCAGCCCTGAAAGGTCATTGCCACTGGAAAGAGTCATAGTCCCCCTTCACCAGAACGGGGCAGAAGCTTCAGAATGGGATGTTCTGCTTCATCCTGCCTTTACAGGTGACCTGCATGAACCACCCTGGAGATTGCTAGGAGATTTTATTATCAGCTTTCCCATAGGGATGTCCCTGGGAATATTCCATTCTCTTGCTTCTTCTCCTGCTTCTCTCGCATAAAAAGGTAAAGTGCAATAGAAGAGTACGGGAGAAACGGTAACAGATTGCTTTAAGTTAATGGACATGCCGTAGGGGGACATCTGCGTTAGGATAAGGAGGCCTGGCTCAGGTTGGATGGCTTCAGAAACCATGACCAAAACTCCTAACAATGTTTCCTGCCCGCATCGGAGCTGGAAATGCAAGAGGTGCACCGCCAGAGAGGACCTGCGGCCATGTGTTATTGACACCTCAATTCTGCAGATTCACAGAGCGAGGAGGAGCTTCACCAAGCGTGTGAATCACTGGGTGCTTGTCTGAACTGAATTCCCCTATCTCCTGGAAGTCACCCACCTGACCTGGGGATGTCTCGTCCGTCTGAACTGTCTCCTCTCCCTAGCACTGTTCAGGGGACTCTGCTCTCAACTGTGTGTATCAGTCGTAGAGATACATCTGTGGGCCTGGACCAGAAGCCTATATCCAAACACCCTAGCAGAGGAAGGGTTGAATTTTGCAGCTCAGGTCCATCTCTGCTTAGAAGAAATCCTCCGGACCGTACAGCATAATTTAAAGCAGTTCTCCCCACTGTGATCGATGTCTCAATTTGTTTAACACCAATTAAAGTCTCTGGTTCCTCACTGCTGAAAACGAAAGCCAGTCATGGCTGTTTGCAATTGGTGGCTTTAAGTAGCAAGTCTAAGGTTGTTTTTTTTTTTTTTTTAATTTTATTTTTATTATTGTAAATCATTACCTCATTTTCTGTCAATGAGACTCCTCCATCTTCGAGCATTCTTATCTTGCCATAACTATCATCCTGTGCTAATGGGAAATGGGACGGTCCCTTTTCACAGAGACTATAGGGGTGTTCAATGTCTAGTTTCTTAATAAACACTTTATTTTCTAACGAAACAGCTGCATCAGGTCTCTTCTTTGAAGATAAATAAACATTCAGAATGACACGTCCTATAATTTACTTCTTCATGAGATGGTCCATGTGTGAGGAGTCTGGTTTGTTTGCTTCTTGGGGGGGTGTGGAGGGTGGAATTTACAGTTGGGATGTGAGCATTGCTCAGGTGTAGCTCTTGCTTCTGTCACTCTCAACAGGCACAAAGATATTTTCTTGCCTGAGAGCTTAGCTGCTGATGATCTCAGTTGACAACCTGTTGTTTTTTGTAGCTCAAAATGGTCATATTCTCAGGGACAAGGCAGTACTGCTGGGAGATGGTGTCAGGATTTGCCAAGACATGTTTCTACACTTAGTGGAAGTTTTATTAGGAGCCTTATCTCTCAGGGAGCTTGACACTAAAAGATTGTTTTGGCTGCAGTGCTCTTGTTTCAGAACATGCTGTTGCTGCAGGTCTCACTGCTTGGCTGTGCAAATTGCTTTCCTGTTGGTATTGGACTGTTGTCCCTTCATCAGGGACAATTAGCCTCCTATTAAGCTAGGGAGGATGTGTGTGATGTAGAGGCAATGGGGTACAAGCGAGTACTGCACTCAGGTTACTCATTGGGAGTTCATGTGAGGATGGTTGGTTGCTCCAGGAGGAGAGAGGAGCCACTCTGCAGCATGTGGGCTCGGCATGAGGATGCGTCCTACTGGCTCTTAGTATTGTTACTGGGAGATGTCATTTATGTGACTTAAGGCTGCTGTGCCAACCGGCAGGTGACTTTGGGCATGAGGCTGGGGGTGTGTTTGAGCTGATGTTGGCGGGTGGTGCTGGAACCCAATTAGAAAACCTGGTGAGAGTTTTGATGAGCAAAATAGAAACATGTTTTCCAGCATCCTTCTGTTCCTGTAACTTCCTGGCATGACTTTCAGGCAAATGTCTCAAAACAATGCTATGAGTGAATTTCTGCATGCTAGTCCCTTCTAATCGGTGTGCCTCTACAAGTGACTGGGTGCTGTGGTTCACAGGATTAGGTGATAGCTGAGATCTTTGCCTTTCCAGGGATGTCTGTGATGCCTGAGACAAATTGTTCTCTCCTGACTTATGACCTTACACACAGGACAGGCAGCTGAGCTGCATCGTATTTCATCCCAATTCCCTTTCCTTTCTGAGGTGTGGGAAACAAACATGGGTGTTGGAAGCTCTGCCTTTTCCTCCCCACTACTCCAGGGTCTGTCACCAGGTTTCACAGCCCAGAAACTTTGCAAGCAGGGATTTGATTAGCCAATTACTTAGGCTGCTGGTATGGTCAGCCTTAGTTCATTTTGCTTTATATTTCTGATTCCTTGCATATGAGTTCCCACAATGTTTTTGATACTGCCAGGCCCCAGGGAGCTAGCTTAGCTACGCCTGAGGGATCGGGCTCTTGTTTCTTCTTGTGCTTGCTTCTTGGTTGCCTTTGTTGCATGATGTGAAGACTCGGTGCTCTTTGAGACAGCTGGACTGTGAGCTGATACTGCTGTCTTGCTCTCCCCTCTCACACGGGCTTCAAATGGCTCGAGCTGTTTACAGAGCTTATTACTGAAGGAGCTTGGGGTACTGGTTTGGCAGGGTGCAGTGGTGGTACCTACCAGCTCCTTCCGAAAATCACAACCCTGCCTTCTCTGTTCTTGTAGCATGTGGACCCTGCGTGTGAAAAAGCAGAGAAGCAAAGTTTTGTTTCCTTGTGTTTTGACTCTAAAAAGATGGAGTCACATTTCTTTTAGTTCATGCCTGGAGTGAGTGTGATGGGCATGGTACGATTCTGGCACAATACCTCTCTGCAGGATGGACACAACGCGTGGCCTGATGGGACCTTAGGACTGGATTTGCTCCAGACGAGTGTTGGCTGTGTGTGATGCTGTAGGTCATGATCGGGGTATATTGAGTCTCTATAGCTGCTTATCCAGATTGCACAGGATGAGTCTTGATGTTTTAGCTGCTCTTTTGCCTATTTAGACATGCTTTTAAGGAGTCAGCCCTTCTTTCTCAAGAGGCTGGAACTTCTTTGAAGGTGGTAGTTTTTTCTACCACCAGGTCTTTGGCCTTTCTGGCATGTGTCTGCGACCGGGGTGGTGGGGCAGAAGTCCCAGGAACTGTGGACAATCAGAGGAAGGTGCTTCTGCAGGTTCTGCAAACTGCAGCAGTGCATCACCGCTCTGCTCCGATTTGTACCCAGAAGAAGCTGCAGATCCCTGGGGTTAAGCCTTGGCATTAGCAGAAGATAAAGAGGCCTAGACACAGCCGTAAAGCTAAAAACCACAGGTTTGGAGGAGCAGCAGGAAGACAGCAGGCAAGAAATCAGTGCCAGGTGACTTAATTTTTGCTTAATGTTTTGAAGAGCTTCTGGTGCAGTTTATGCAATGAATCAGAGTCCTGATTAGCTGTGTATTTACCAGGGCCTGCAGACCCTGATCAATTGACAGAAAAGTTTAACAAGCTGCAGGAAAGTCCATACAGCCACTCTGAAGGGGAGAGAGTGAGATGGGAGACCAACACAAACAAAGCTGGAAAAGGTGCTTTACCTGGTGACACAACAACATCTCTTCCTCTGCTCTTGTGGTGCATTTTGCTTTGCCTGTACCTTTTGTGGTTTCTCTGATGTCCCCCTGACACTCTCCTCACCATAGGCAAGGCAGGCTCCTTGGTGGTGCCAGCATGTTGTCTGATGCCACAGAGTATCAGGCCACCAGCCCCACATCTCAGGTGACCTGAGCTTATTGTACCACAGGCGTGCACTGCAGGCTGTAGGGCACCCTGCCCCATGTCCACACCATGGGAGATCACATAGATACTGCTTTGCCTTGACCCCTAAAAACCAACATAGGAAAACCAATGGTAAAAATAAGTTAATTTGCCCAATGTGGCTTCCTTTGTGTTTCTTGTAAACTGACGTGGGGAAGACGCAGAGGGCTTAGGGGTGCAGATACAATGCCTCTCTGCTTCTGCTGGGAGCTTGGTTTGGTTGTGTCAGTTCCTGACATCGTTCTTCAGAATTTCGCCTCCTTGGATGCACCATCGGAGTGTTGGGGGTTGTTTTTCTGTCTTCCTTATCATGATTTGGTAATTGGTTTCCAGAGAAGAGGTAAGTGCCTGTTGTTGAAATCAGTACAGAAATTCAAAAGGGTGTTAACTGAGCTTTTTCCAGGCAGTGCTTTGAGGTGGAGTTCAGACTTTGAGTTTGTCAAGTTAAGAGCTACAATAAATCCCAACCCATGCTCCCCGCCCTAGAAAATAAACGTGGGATGATTCCTTCACTAAGTGAAGATGATGGTCTCTCCAGCAGTAAAGCAGAGTGCAAGTATAAGACAATTATATTCGAACTTTGATATTAATTTTGAACCTGTGAGTGTAACT
>NW_010553980.1:112788-140696 GCF_000687285.1 Phaethon lepturus | reverse complement strand
GGAATAAATTTTATTTCTTCTCTACAAAGCAGAGGGATTCATTCCAAGTGCTGGTTGAACGATTTGCTCTGCTGTTAGTGAGTCATCTGTGACCTGTGCCCGATTCCTGCAGAGGAGTTGACTTTTTGTAAGGATTTGCCTATGAATTCAGACTATTTGGCCTTTTTTGTCTGAGGGTTTGCTTCAGATATTCATGTTGTGTGACTGGCTGACTGGTGCTGCTTTTGCTCTCAGGTTGGGTAAGTGAATGCTTCAGACAGGCAGCCAGAAATGTAATATGAAGAGATGCTCTTCAGTAATCTGGTATTTGGGGTTGTCCTTAACCCCATATTTCTGTTTCGTATCTTGGGACAGGTACCACCCCACCAGGCCTGTCTGTTGGTAAAAAACCCAAACTAACCACTGTTCCCCAGGTCCTCTGAAGTAAGTTAAGAGCTTGTTTTCAGAGCAAGTAGCCTTCATGGCTCCAGCCTGAATTTTGGGAGCAGCCTGCATTTAATCTCTATGTGGGTCTCCATCCACTGATCTGCGCAGCTGCTGGCAGGAGGTCAGCCTCTGTCATGAGAAGTCAGAAAGAGCCAGACTGGAGTCACATTAGGCTCGGTAAACTGCCAGGATGTCTGAATAAGCTAATCATGGCCAGGTCATCATTATCTTAAGTGAGTCAGAGATGTGTCCAGGCTGTTTATTGAGATAATTGGGAGAGGGAGGGAGGGATGTTTGCAATCTGTGGGCTAGAGTGGTGAGGTGGTGGAGTGTATTGCAACATCTGATACAAGAGAGAAGGAGCTCATGGCCTTGCAAGTTGATGTTCTGCATGCGTCTGATGCCTGGTCCCACAGGGATTCAGTCCCTAGTGTCAATAACAGGGATGTAAGGTGGCACCATGATAATGCAGTGTGAACTTTGCAAACACCACCAGTGTGAGCTCATTTTGCCAGGCCGAAGAGTTTGTACCTCTGCTCTGATTTCCTCATGAGACCTTGTTGCCTGGCAATTTTAGAGATATTCTGGATCAACAGAGCATTTTGGTTTTGCTGCATCAGTGCCAAGCAGTATTTGGGGACGATAGGAACAGCTGTGCACAGTCACTCCTTGCTTGATAGTGCCTGGTCCAGTCCCCTATAAACTGCTGAAAGTGGCTGCAGGTTTGCTTTGTGTTTTCTGAGACATGTTTGTTCATCGAATGGTGCCAGAAAGGCTTGCAAGTTTAAAAGTGTTTAAGCTCCAGTCATGCGCTCCGCACTGCTCGAACAACTCCAGAGGTACACATCCCCCAAAGCCATCGCATCTCATGCTGCACAGACGTTGCAGGCAACTGAGAAAGGACTCGCTTAAAGACAAGTAAGTGTAATTTTTCTCCTTCCCGGGAGCTATTGTGTGTAATATGTTGAATTCAGACCTCTAGCAGGAATTATTCTGATGGATCTCCTCTAAATGCATAAAGGATAACTGACTGCATTAGACAGTATCAGTGAGAAACTGTCAGTCCTTGCTCAGGAACTAGCAGGGGCTCTTCTGGCTGGAAATGCTGCAGACCTGGCACTGTGTCAGAGCTGAAAACCTGAAGAGCCACGTGCTGCTGGAAACTGGGGTTAACCCCCACCACTGCTCCTGTTTGACTGCCCAGGTCAGGGCTGGCGGCTGAGGGATGCAGCTGGGGTGCCAGCAGGTATGGCAGAGCTGTGGGAGGTGTTCAGCATGGCTGTTCACTCCTTTAGAAAACTCGGGAGCACGGAACTTGCAAGGGTGGCTACTTGATGGTAGCGCCAGTCTTTCATTTTCATCAGCAGTAAGCAAAAAAGGCTCTGGTGTGCCTTAACCCTTCTGTCTGGTGCCAGCAGAGCATGCATTTCAGATGGATTGCCTCTTTTGCAGCCTCATGAAACGCTTGGCACTCAGTCCCAACAGAAGATCTGTAGCTATGGCTTCAGAAGGCGGCAGCAGAGTCCCTGACAGTGCATCTTGGATGAAAATACTGTCCTGTGACTAGACTGAAAGATCAGTTTAATCCTGTTAACCTCAGAGGGGACTCCTGGGAATTGGGTACTGTTCTCTGTAGGTCCTTAAGCTCCTCTGCATGACTGTAATGAGCGAAGCATCTAATCTTGTGCCAAACTTCCTTCCCTGGATTCAGTGGTGCTGGCCTGAGCCCCAAAGAAAACGGGCAGATTGATATCAATAGCAGTCTTACAAGGGAAGGAGAATATCTCTTGCCAAAAAAACAGAGTCACTCTTAGGAAATAAAGAAGACTCCTGAGCATAGAAGATATCGTCAGGTACACCCAAATGGGTAAGGATCAACAATGTCTCTTCTAAGGAAGAAGATCTCCAAGACTCCAAAGAGCAAGGAAATGTGGTGATCATGAGCTATAGATACAGCATAGACTGAAACGTGGCTCTTTGGTCCTGAAAGGACCACTGAAAACAAATGGGCTGTACAGGAATATATTTAAGTGGTCCTTTGAAGGGATGGTTCAACCTTTTGGGGCATGTCTGTGCCATTAGCTTATGGTACTGTGAAACTCAGGTTTGCTGGCTACCTGGGCTGTTGGCCTGCCAGCACAGGAAGGGAGGCATCCCATAGCTTGCTGGACATGAGCCACAGAGGTCTTTGCTGCCAAGCTTGCCCTGACTGAGATCTCTCCATCTCTTGCCTGTGCTCCCTTCTGAGTAACGATGGATCCTCACGGGCTTGAAGCTTTCACCAGATCTCACCCAGGCCCGTGCTTATGTTCCCCGGCAAGAAATCAGAAGATGGCCATCTCTTCGGTTGGAAACAAGGTTACTTTGACATAACATCCTTGGAAATGCCCGAAATGATGCTCTTGTCTGGAGAAGTAAGTAGATGTTTGCTGGTCATGGTGCAGGGATGTGTGTATGTTTGTGTTTGTATGCACAGTAAGAGTCAAATATTGATGGTGGAAAGGTGGTGTTGGATTTCTAAGGAAAGAGACACAATCATTAAATGTGATCTACTGCCCAAGGCAGAGAACTGGAAGTTGGGATGGTAAAGTCCTCAGTGGATTAGGCTGTGACATGGAGGTAAGTTTTTGCTGCAGCTTCCCCCCATCTGTAATCCTGCATAAATGATTTAAGTCCCCTGCGGTGCACTGGCAGTGTTTGTACACTCTGGCTGCCAGGGATGAATGAGAAGAGCCTGGCTCTGAGCTGGTCCTGGGCGTGATTCAAGAAAGCAATTCTTGAGACCCTCATCAGCAAGCACATCTCTGTGTGGTAGAGACTGAGCTGGAGTCTCCCACAGAGCTCAGCTTCAAGCTCAGACAGCTTCTGAGTCTGGAAAGAAGTGGGGAGCCACAAGGGTCCTTTCCCAAGGGACATCCCAGTCCAAGAGCAGGCATTGCACATGCTGCTCCCTGCTCTCTCAACACACTCCGAATAAAGACTCCTTGTTCTAGGAGATATAGATATATATATATATTTTAAGGTTCCATGAATTATTCATAGCCCAAAGATGAAACCAAGCATCAGAGCTAAGGAAAGGCTGAGAGTGTGAGGCGAGGAACCTTCCATTATTTATTGTACTAAATCTTGACCTGGTAGCACCTTCTTCTCATGATCCTGCCTTTGCTTTGGGAAGCCCTCTTTCCTCCTGAAAATCTGAAATACTCTCCTGCTTTCAGTAGATGATTGTAGCAAGAACCTAATCAGCTGCTTCCCTTGTTGTGCAGCTTGATTGCTGGCCTTTAAAGGAGTAAAACGTATAGCCTAGTGAGCCTGTGAGAGCACAGTGGGTCTGCTGGGAACAGCACAGGCATGTTGGCTTGGATGGAGAACAAAGAGTCCTAGGTATGCACTGGGGTTGAGAAGGGTTGAAGGGTTAACACCGGGTCTGGCAAACAGTGGCAGGGAAAAATGTAATTAAATAGTTTGGAAAGAGAGGCTGGCTGCTTTCTGACTGTGCCAGGCAGTTCCAAGGCTCAAAGCCAGCTGTGAATAAGGGCTCCTGTTCATTTGTGGTCACTTCGTGGTCAGCATGAAATGACTTTGTAGGTGTCGGCCTCATTCCTGGCAGCCAGATGTCCACAGGACAGAAAATCTCTATGGTTTCTGGGGTGCAGGCTGATGCCAATGACTAAATCCAGAGTGTGTCTGCATGGCGTTGGATTGTGGTGTCCTGACTTCTTGGCAAAAGGAAATATTCAACATCACCAGTCTAAATAGCACCAGAACTCAGTCAAGAAAGTGAAAACACAGGTAGAAGAGAGGTTGATTGGTTGGTTGGTTTTTCTTTGTGTGTTTTTTTTTGTTTGATTCTGTAGTCTAAGAGAAGGGCTGGAAGTTGCACTTTCATTTTATAAAATCATAGTTTTCTTTCTTATTTCAGTTGTATTGCAGTAAAAATTCAGGTCCTGCCTGTCCTGATTAAATAGAAAAATGTTGTACCACAACAACAGGAAACTATCATGTTGTCTTGTTACTGCCTTTTTAATTACTGTGACCAATTCATTGGCAAGAGTAATATTATTATTGCTAAAGGCTGGAGACACCTTCCCTTTCTGTTGCTATACGGCCCCAGGGCTTGTAAGATGCTGCTTTGGCAGTAAGGTGAGATAAAGAGAACTTCATTTATTCGCTGCTCTTCATTTGTGCCAGCACAAGAGCTTATGAGGCCACGGTGTAACCCAGGTGTCTAGTATGATCCAACTTAAAAATAACCCCACTTCCACCCCTGCACCCTCAAAAGTTATTTTTCACCCAGAACATTTCAGGGAGCTGCTTTGCTGAACAACAGTGACAGCATGAGGGAGGGGGAGGCCGGCGATGGGGTGGGGATGGCAGGCACCCGTGGGGATGGGAGGGAGGACAAACGCCCAGGCAGGTTTCACCATCAGAGCTGGCAGCTGATAGTTTGCAGCAAGCCAGAACCGTGACACCCAAGAAGGCTGCTGCAAAAACTGGGGGAGAAATATTTGGAAGCATGTGCTCTTTCTAAAGATTTTATTTTTTAATAGAGAAACCTTTCAGGCCCCTTTTTAATTCATAATAAAGAGCAGGTTGAAAAGAAGGAGAGGGCAAATGAAGACAGTGAGGCTTGCTAACTTCCTTTAAAGCTGGAAGGTCACCTTTAAAAATGGATGAATGCAGCGTTTGGAGGAAGCTCCGAGGCAGCAGGCCTGGGGTTCAGTACTAGAATAGGAGGCAGAACAAAGATGAAAAGAAGAATCCAGTTGGGATCTAGGAGTAGCTGCAGAGCTGCAAGTGCCCGTGGTGGACTTGCGTGGAGGCGATGTTTAAGGGACCTTCTCTGCCCGCTCTCTGAAAGCTGCTGTTGCACGTGGTGATGTGCTGGGGAAAGTTAAGCTGGGTGCTGGATAGCCAGCTGGACTGCGCAGGAGCACCTGGGTGGGTGGTATCCTTGTGGGTGTAAGATGGAGTTTGGGATAAAATTAAGGCACTGCCTGCACATTTCACATTCAGGGATGCTGAGTAACCCTAGAGATGTCTCGCCTGCTCTGGTTGTGTTTGCACTGACTTCTCCCCTTTCCTGGCACCCCTCGGCAGCGGGAAAAGGGTGATCACAGAGTGATTGCTTGCTGGCCAGAAAGCTTTTGGGATGTCTTTTGGATGGTTTCCTGGCTCTCGCTACTTTGGTCCACTTTGTGAGCTGGTGAAAGTTGTGGTAGTGCCACTGTGTCATATGGAGTTATGTGAATATATTCCCTTCTCCTTACCCCATGCAAATCACACACTGGATGCTATGATACAGCTACATACTTCATGCTCCTTAGTTACCTGGTTCAGAAACCAGGCATTTCCTCCCCAGAATACCTGAAAAATGTGACGTTGCAAAGAAAGCAGCCCAACATTTGAAAAGGTAAACCACCCACTCTGTGTCCAACAAGGTGCTTTCTCCCCCATGCTCCCAGTGCCAGCCCTTCCCACCTTTCCTTGGAATCCACTGGGCACAGGCTGGAAGCTGCCTGGTTGTGTAGTGAGCACATGGCAGCTCTTTCCTCTTCTCTAACCGAATCAGGCATATCCCCAAGGAGCTTCATACAGGCTCCAGGTTTGGACCTCAAATAAAGGGCCTGGGTAAGCACAGGCAAATGCATTTCCCCTCAGTCCCTTCCAGTCAAGGTGAGATTGCTCCTGTGAGATCGTTGTGTAGTGAGTTGAGAGGACAGGATCGCAAAGGAGAAAGGACTTCTATGAATGTACAGTTAGTCTGTAAAGCTTTGGGATCTGCTGAGAAATGCTGTCTACATGGTGTTTTGTCCTGCTGTGTTGCTTCCCTTTTTCTGTATCTGTTCTATTTGAAGGTTTTTAGAGCAGTTTTGCAATCAATAGTCAAGGAGACTTGCTAAGGGTCTAGTTTGGAGGCCATTTTCAGGAAGGGAAACTGAGGCAAGTGTGTTGCCTTCCCCAGGCTGTTACAGTTCCTGCAGAAGCACATGGGAGCGCATGGCCAGACAGGGAACAGGACCCCAGGGGAAGTATGGGGGCTGTGACCAGAGAAACCTGTGACCCTGGCACTGGTCTCAGCTGTGTCTGCCCTGGGCAGAAGCCCCCTCTAACAGGGAATGAAATTATATTTCTTAGGGGTTCACTTAAGAACGGAACTAATTTCCTATTTAAGCACTTGCCTGTCTTGCCCACTGAGCCAAGGCACAGGGGCATCAGGCACATGCTATCTATCGCTTATTAAGTGGTTTAACAAGCCCAGCTAATTACAATGTACTCAAGGATTTTCTAGCTTATGAAAGTAGTCCCTTTTTGTTTGTGTCAGTGCTTTAATACATTAATACTCCAATTAAACCTCAGGGTGTTTGTGTGCTCACACGGCTTAATGTACAGGAAGGCATGTTGATGTCTTTCATATCAACTGGGGCTTCTCCGGCTGTTTCAGCTCCATCTCTGAAGGGATGTTTGTGGTTTCACCCTCAACCTTGTTGCTGAAGGGACACGCATCACCTGCACAAAAACATAGTTCAACCCACCCGAGAAGTACATTGCTTTACAAGTCTCTGGCAGGCACGGGTACTCTCTGTCGTTAAGGTTTCCTTCTCTCAGGCAGGCCTGGGAGACTTTCTCATCTTTATTTCCATCCCGGTGCTGATGATACAGGCAATTTGTGCATGGAAGTGTTGTCTTCTCTCCTTCAATTAGTCCCGAGGGGTCACCAGTGGGAGCGTTCTGTCTGCGACACTTGCACTTGTTTGCAAAGGGCCCGGCACATTCGTTAAGCCACGTGGGTAATGAGCGATAATGAGTGCACAAGGCACCCAGCGTGAGTCGGTGCAGGGACGGGGCTGGAGCGGGCAGCGAGGGTCAGAGGGAAAAGCCTCCTTCAGTGCACTTCAAGTTCAGTGAAAAGACGGCAGTTGGCGGGGGAGGAGGAGGAGAAAGGACAGATTAAAGGCAATTGAGCAGCTGTAATAAATACACTTGAAACTGAAGAGCATCTAGGATGCAGTGATTATATTCCCTGCAGAGCTGAAGTGCTGAGGAGGGTCTGCAGAAAAGGCAGCCATACAAAACCACCGGCCTCTCAGCGGGCGGGCTCACAGGGAATGCAAAACGAGGCGAAGAAAGCTGGCCGGGCTTTAATGCAGGTCTTTAAGATACAGTTGGGAAGGCTGCCCTAAACACTCAGTCTAGTAAAAATCAAAACAATAAAAGAAGAGATGGAAGAACGAAAGTACGCCAGGCTGGCTAAGCCAGAGGGAGAGACCGTGATGGGGCACTGCGGAAGTATCACGGTGAAAGGAGAGGGGAGGAGGAAGAAAGCAGGAGAAAACAAAGGGACGGAAAGCAGCAGCCGTACGGGATGCTGAGGGTGTATTTCAGACTACAAGGTCCTTTTGCACACAAGTATCTCAGAGACAATGAAACTGGCCTCACAGCAAGGAGGGGTTTGGAGTTTCGAAGAGAACAGTGAGCTGCTGCGGGGGATACGAAGGAGAAAGTGCTTATCTTGAGAGTGCTATATGGAGAACTTAGACTGGCGACAGAGAACAAAAGCCAGCTTATATCAACGATAAGAGGAGAGAAGGACTATTAAATTATTTGTCATCTGCCAAAATTGCATCCAACTTTATAGAGGATGAAGAGAAAGATCTCTCCATATCAGTGGCCAGCTGTTCAAGGGCACGGGACAAGGTGAGCATCCTCTGCAGATGGAGGACATCCTGTAAGGTACACAACTGTGGGCATGCACATGACTTGCTGAGCTCTTCACTGCCATTTTAAATCACCTGTCTAAAATGGGGCAGATGGATGAGAGTTGGAGGGTGGTGGACATAACGGGGATAAAAGACAGACCAGTAAGTTTAGTGTTTGCTCTGGGAAATTCTTGGAAATCTTCTTAAACTTTAAGGGATGTTGTGGGAGAACACCTGGAAAAGCAACGTTCTGTGGAGGCTTGAAGTAGTGGGAGGTCGCACTCAACTAATCTGCTGGCGTTCCCTGAGGCGCTAACTGCCACTACATATAAGGGAAATTCAGTAAATAGAGTACACTGAGATTTTCAGCAAGTATTTGACAAGGACCAGCATCAAAGATTAATGACTGGGGGTAGAAGAACTGGTATAGGATTTAAAATAAAAACCTGTGTGGAAATCTGCCCCAAGAGCATGAGAAAGAAAGGAGCTGTTGCTAAAAGTGTTTCCAATTGGAAAGAGGTTGAAAGCGATGTGTCCTCAGTCAGTCTTAACCATCTGTATTTTTCATAATGTCTGCTAATGATCTGCAAGGAAACACTGAAAGCAGGAGCCAGAGTCATCCCTCCTGTGGCACCACGAACGTGAGTGATTTTTCACCAGCGCTGACTGTGGCCGAGGTCCTAAATGTGCCCAGTGCCTCTCCTGATTTGGGAAGTGTTTGAGAGAAGAATCCCAAGCAAGAGAAGAGAACCAGAGAGAGAGAACAGCTCTTTGACCCTTCTGCAATACTGTGAGCAGCACTGGGAATATACACACACTGGAGGAGACGTGGTATGGGGACACTGCAATTTATGCAATGGAGACACAGCACTCTCTATGAAAATGGATAAATGAAGCAAGCTGGACAGCATAGGAATCTTTTCCTTCATTGAACTTCTAGAAATGAAGATGTGATTTTGAACAGCTTGGTAATTATTCTTTTCTTCATTATTTTTAAATTTTGTCTGCTTTCTCTACAATTCCAGTTTCTAGTCTGGAGGCCTTGGATGACTTGATGTGAGCTCTGTTTGCAGGAGAATTGCAGCCTGGCTGTGTAAATGCAAGAAGTCTGAGTGAAGTTCTGAACTTTGGGTGCTCATCTGCACTCAGATATTTATCAGGGTAGGTTTGCCCGTTACAAATGGTTTGCCCATTTCCCCTGGCTTGAAAAATCTCTGCTCTGGGAAAAGGTTAAGGGACTTGATTTAAACTCTGATTGATAAAGAAAAGATATCAAGGTGACCTTTATAATAGAAGCTGAATTCGGAGTCACTTTCCAAGCTCAGATTGCAATAATGAAAGAGGATTTGCAAGCAGACCGATGGATTAGATTAGTGGAAACTGGCCTCTGATTTTTCCATATTATCATCCCAATATCTGATGCTGGCCCTCCAATCAAGACAATTCAGGAAAGCAACATATATACTCTTGTTCAAGACATTTTCCGATGAAATGAGACCTGTCCTAAGCTGGTGAGGAGAAACAGCTAGTGGCATTATCAGAGATCTTTCCACCATTACACCCCACCCTGTGGTCTGCAGCATTACCCACATATTCATCTAGAAATTGCTGTTGCCAGCTTTGGGAGGTCCTTTTTGTGCCTCTGCATCCTCAGCTAACTGCAAAACATTATTTCCCTTTCCTTCCTTTCTCAGCAACCTTGCTTATTTTGGTCCTTTCCACTAGCAGAACGGTCTTGCTGTAAAACTCCACTATACACGTTTAAATTTAAGCTGTTAAGCCTTATATGATATATATATGAAGGTGTATATATATAATCTTGTTTTTGTAGATGAAGATCCTAGTAGGTTGCCTTCCCCGTGTGTCTTGAATACCAACTTAGCAATCATCCAGTCCTCACACATAGATCGTTTAAAGCTGAACATGCACCTTTTCACCATCTGCAATTAATCATGTCTTCTGAGGCTACCAGCACTGCAGAATGTTTTCTCAAGTCTCACCAGGGCCCTTAAGAAGAATTAACAGGGTATTTTTCCCCTGGTGCAGACATTGATGTTTTGCCACAGGAGAAAACTGTAGGATTTTTTTTTTCCCCTCTTGTACACAGTGAAGTTCGTGATGTTTTTCTGTGAAAATTCACCCTAATCATCTGGCTCATAATGGTGTGAGGCATCACTGAAAGATAACAGACAAATGGACAAATATACAGTCTTTTATTACCTCATGTTCTCCCCATGCTGGGAGTGGCAGAGTCAATAAACCAAGATGGAGTCTCATTTATAATCATAATAAAGGCAGGACACGGCAGGGATACGATAAAGCAGTACCATCAGGGAAGGAAGGACAGTGTCCTAACAAGAACATGTGGTTCCTTAAATAGTCCTGAACTCCTGGTGATGAAGGATTTCCAAAGCCTTGTCCAAGGAGAACTTTTTCTGGTTCACTTCTTGCTCCTCAAAGCACTCTGTTTCTGCCAAGGAAAGGAAGGTGGTGTTGGCACGACGGTGCCTCCGCTCAGCCAGCGTCTGTGAAACGAGTCAGGTCCCACTGTAGAGCAGCTCCGGGGTCGACACATGGCTGAACTGCTGCCTTTCAGAAGTCCTCTTCTGCAGGATGGACCCAGGGCACTGCTGGGCTCCTTTCTCTCGTCTAGAGCTGCCCTGCCATTACCCTGCTCATTTTTCAGCAGCGAGTGGGACCTGAGAGGAAAAGTGGATTTCTCTTTGTGTGAAGCATCACAGGAGCACCAGCCCAATATTCATTGCATCCTACCTGTGGCTCAGACATGGACCAAAGGGGTACAGGAAGCCCCAACTATGCACAGACCTGGAGAGTTAAAAGAGGACCAGCTGCTATCTCCATCAGATTAGCTAATTCCTGTGTACGATCCGTCCGTCTCTTTATTCCTTCTCTGCATAATTTGCTGCCGCATAACAATTGCCGAAATCACCCAAACCACAGTAATTTTAGAGCCTAGCAGGCAGAGCTGACTCACGTTACTCCTCCTTCTGTCAGGAGAAGTTGGCAAGATGAAAAAAGGGATGGGGTTGTGCAGACAGAACAAGTAGGGAGAAAGCCAAGGAAACCTCAGGCAGGAAAAAAGACGGAGCAACGTCCATTCGGGGTGTTAGGAAAACATGAGTCTGAGGGAACACTTCATCAAGCCATAGACGTAAGCGCACCTCCTGTGTTGGTCCTGCGAGAAAGGGAGTTGGAGGAGGTGGGAAGGAAGGGGAGAGATGGAAATTGGGCAAATTCGAGAGAGGCTTTCTAATGAAATCATAACTTGAGCCTGAGATCTGTCTTTCAACACCTCATGTTTTTACTCCATATGGCCTCACTTCTGGAATTTTCTTGTTCCATAAGTTTGGCTGCATTAGCCACTCTTTTAATCACCACCAAAGGAAGTTGTTGGTGAGAGAATGATTTGGCATGGGGCAAGAAAGACATAGGTACCCAGAGATCCCAGAAGCAAAACAAAAGGAAAAACAAACCAGAAGATGCTATGTTTTGTCCTTTTCCTTTGTGATGATGGTGAGGCTGGCAACAATAAGAAGCATTTCCAACTTGCTTGGAGCTTTAGCTGGAAAATGCAGAAGACCAGGACCTCTCACCAAATTTCCTGCTTTGAGATGGTCCAGAAATTCTGTCACAACAGATTTTTCTGAAAGTGTTTTTGTACTTCCACATCTGAAGGGAACTGCGCTTCATCTAAAAATATTTCTTCATTTTGTACCCAACTTCGGGGACAGTTCTTGCTCTGGTGTGGGTTCTGCACGCTCCAGAACTCAGAATGGGTTCTGCACCAGGGACCACAGCTGTCATTCGGCACTCGAACCACTTCCAAACCATACGTCTGTCTTTAATGCCACACTTCTGATAGTCACGTAGTCCCCAGAACATATTCAATATATCTGGAATTTTTTAGCATTTATAGTGGGGGCACATTAAGATCGGAAGCTGTTAGGAAGACAATGACAGCAGTCGGAATAGGCAGAAGCAGTATATGCCTGTGGCTAGGTCCTTCAAACCATGGATCAGGCCAGAGACTGAACAACATTGAAACAGTAGTATCAAAACCTCCTAAATCCTCCAAATTGCACGGAAAAGGTTAACGCTCTAACCTGAACCCAGTGCTACAAAATCTACCTGGGTGTGCAAGCAAACTGCAGCAGGGCTCCGAGGTTGACTGCTGGGACCAGGATGGCACCAGCAGGGTCTGGCTGATGAGGCCGAAAAGGGTAGTAGATTGACCGTGGGAAGTCTGTCGGTCAGAGTCGTGCCCCGCTGTGGGCTGAGCTCTCCTGTTACCTGTTGGAGGGAGCAGTGGGTGCTAGCAGCCATGACGCACAGCACGCTTTTGTGTCTGCCTGTTGCTCCAGGTGGGGATTGCAGTCTAATCAAGGCTGTTGCAGAGGTAAGGGAGTTTTTTGGTGCTGCTGCCAAATTAAGGAGCGGGAGGAAGACCCAGTGCAGGGATGAGGGTTGGGAGAAAGGCTCATGTGGTGGCATAAGCCAGTTAACCCAGCCCTGCGTGACATCCTCCTGCTGGTGCCAAAGCCCAGGGGACAGCAAAGGCGAAAGCTCAGGCTGAGTTTACTGAGAGCAAACTCCTTCCTACAGAGGACCCAGCAGCTCCTTTCTGGCCTTGCAGCAGCTCAGCGTGATTCACAGGCAGGCGAGGAAGGGCTGCTGCCCGTGCCAGGTACTGGAGCCGGTCCCCACCTCTCTGCAGTGGAGCTCTGACTGGAGAAATACGAGGCTCGACGCTGCCTGAAAGCAGGAGCTGCCTGGCTTCTGGCCCCGCTGGAGGAGGCAGAGCCCTGGCAGTGAACTCGCAGGCTGGGGGAGCCGATAGCCAAGAGGCTCTGAGACCTCGGAGGCAGAAGGTAAGCCTCTGCGTTCCTGCTGGGAGACGGTCTCAAAGCCGCGAGGCTGCTGCTGAGACCCGGTCGCTTCCAGCTTTCTTGTGATTATCCATCTCGGCAGTAGGATGCTCTTATGTGTCTGATTACTGCATTGTTAAAGCCTTAAGCCTGAAATCTCACTACTGCGTGGTCCCTCAAGGGGCAGCCAATCCTCCTCCATCCCTCCACCAGTAATCCCTCCCTTCCCTCGAAAAAATAATAAAAGAGAAAGACAAGTGATATCTGTCTGCAGCCGTGTTTTCCAATCAAGTGAAAACTAGCTGGAAAATCAAATCAGCTGGTAAGTTCCTGCAAAACACAACTCTATCTCTTTAAAATCTCCCCTTTTGAAGGGATGAGCTGAACAGCAATAGCTGCTGTTGTAAAACAAACCATTATTCCTCCTCTCCAAGCCCCCTCCCTACAGACACATGAGTCTGAGGGAGGCAGATGCTCTCTGAAGACTATTTTCCTCCGTTAAATAAATTCACTTTCAAATAATGTGTAATTAAATGTGTGGTATTGAATTAATGTTTTATTTCGAGTGCTTTGGCAGCAGGGGACCTAGGGGCCTGGCTGGTGGAAAGAAAACACGTTCACCAGGAAGACTCTCTTCCCCTCTCTCTTTTCCTTTTCCTCCCACCCTGCCAAGAATCCCAGTCCCTGTGTCCAAAAGCTGCTGGAGTGTACCACTGAGTTGGTGAGGAGGATCCTTTGTGTAAGGTCCCTTGTATGGTATGTTGCCACGGGGCTCTTGGGCATTTTGCCCAAAGCAAAGACCTCTGCAGCCCACTCCGGTCCTTCCTCTACCTGCCTCCTGCCGGGCTTAGCCTTCCTCCTCAGAAGAGCCCAGTTGTGTAGTTAACTCTTGTACACAAAAGGCAGAGCCCGAGTGTCCTCTCGGGATGTGAAGCTGGTGCTGGATGTCTAAGGAGACAGACTGCTGAAGCTGGAGAGGCAGTTTGGCTTTGCAGCTTAGTGTCAGCCAGGAATTATTTGAGAGGGTGTGGGAGACGATGGTACTGCTGCAGAGGGTCAGGGCACAACTGGGACCCTTCTTACAGCAGGGTGCCTGGTCCCGAACCCTGACCCCAGCAGCTGCAGGGAACCTTGCAAACATCAGATTTCCTTTAGGAAGTCTTCCAGATCTCCATACTAAAGGGTATTTTAACCATTGAAGCATAGGTGAAGGGATTTACCTTGTTGGATCAAGGAAGTGTCCTGTTGATACGATGAGCTCTTGCTTGAGTAATTATAGCAAGTCACATACCTGCAGAAAGAGGAGAAGGTGGATGTTGTCTTAAAGGCAAGAGCCCACTGCCGTGCAAGGCCCAGCTGTGCTGGAGGCTTCCTTTCCTTCTTGCTCTAGTCATTGCCAAACATTTGCTGGGGGTGATGACAGGACCCTTCCTTTTGCTGCAGTTCCTCTCTTTTGGGTTCTCCCCAGGATGGCTGTGCTTCTGCAGGGCTCTGATGTTGTGCATCCCAGCTGAGACTGCTCAGCACCCAGTAGCCATGGGACACTTTATATTGCTCTCTTCATAAAATAGTTACTAAGAAGTGGTTTGTACTCAGATTAATGGGACTGAAACAGATGAGAAGAGCTTGAAATCATGTTTTGTTTTCATAGGAGTTTTAAGCTGTGACAAGTTTTTGCTTAAAAAGTGTTTGTGGGATGGTGCCAACCACATTCTAACATTATTATTTTTCAGATTTTTTTTTCATGAAGAAAACGAAGGTTTGCTTTGGTTTGGGTTTAAACTTTGCAGGTATGTCACACCAGGTAATGTCACCTGCTTCCAAATGGTTTTGAGAGTGATGTGGTGAGGGAGTCTGGCACTCTCTGGGCTTGCATCTGCTGAGTTGTTGGTTTATGGAGCGATTGCGCTTTGCCTTTCTGTCTGCTCCTTTACACGCGTGCACACACACTCCCTTTACGCTCACCTTTAGCTCCAAGAGCACTGCACGTAGACTGGCGTTGCCGGCGGTTGCTGTGTGGCTGATACCGGAGCCGGTGCTGCAGCGGAGATGCAGCAGCTCGAGTAACGGCAGCTCAGCAGGCGCTAATCCAGTCGCTCCGTGCCGCTAATCAAATCACTCTGTGGAGCTTGAGGGCTGTTTGCAGGAACGCGGCTCTCCCTCGAATCAAGGCTGGCTGGAGTTAGCTGGCGAGTGAAAGGCAGCCCTTGGGGTCAGGGCTTCCTCTCCACCTGCTATGGTGGAGAGCATAACAGCAGCAAAAGCCGGAGGAGCTGATGATGTCCTAATTGCTGGAGGTATGCTTGGAAGTGGTGGACGTAAGGTATTTTCAAAACATCAGAGTCTGGCTTGCAGAGGTTGCTCCTCTGTTCTCCTCTTTTCTTGAGCTTGGTTACACTGAACGTCAGATTGTCCAGCTAAATGTGTCAAGGCCAGCTATTTTTTAGCAAGGTCCATTTAGCAGCATGTACTGCATTTAGCTCTGGCTCTGCTGGGTCAGCTGGGCAATAATGCCTCCTTCACATCTGGGACCTGCACTCATGCCTTGTGGCTGCGCCCAAGGAATGAAGGGAATGGTAAGAAAATGCAAGGAACTGCAGAAACATAAAGTCGTTGTCTTTTAAGGTCTTTATGAAATGGTATGATCACGACTGTTTGTTTATGTAATATATAGTCAGGCACCAAGGGCTGCCTGGAAGCAAGTTGCCAGCATCTTGGTAAGATACAAGACATCAAAAACAGTCTGAAGAGAGGCTGTGAAGCCAATGACTATACTGGTTTGCTGGAGATTGAAAAGCCTGAGAAGGGATGCAAAGAGGGGGGTAACACAGTAAAAGGGAGAGCATCCTTTGCATTTCAGGTTGCATCAAGGCCAAAGGAGAGATGGATGGAAGATGTGAGAAAGTCTCTATTTTTCTGTATGGACACTGCTGTCATGCAGAATCAGTAAGATTGAAATACTGCCCCCAAAGTGAAGAGGAAGGTCTGAGCAAGGTGGTCTTGTCCATATGGCCCACAAAGAAGGGGGAGGGAAGGACCTTGGTGCGTCCATGTGTTGGAGCCCAGGTGGTTCAGCCAAGGACTGTGCCAGCTCCATGAAGTTCCCAGAGATTCAGATATCGTTTACATAAACCTCCATGATTTGGGGTCTCTTTGAAATGAGTGTCAGAACTGCTTGGTGCTTATAATCATGACTTTTTTGAAGCTGAGTCCTTGAAGGGTGCCTTAGCAGAGGAAGCTGGCAAAGAACCAGTGTTTGAGCATAGCGCCGAGCTGCCAAAGCCTGTATCTGGGCCTCTTCCCAGAGGTGGCTTATGTCAGAGCTGAGAGAGAAGCCACCAGAAGCGGAGGGCTACCTACTTGGAGTCCATACGGAGCTAAGAAACAGCCTGGTTATGTCTCTATTTTTTCAAATTCTATGGGACTTATTCTCCCTTTGTTTATGTGTATTTCACAGTGGTCCGCGATTGAAATCAATATCCTTCATTGACTTTGATGGATTTGCACCAAGCCAGGAGGGAGACTCAGGCTCTGCGCAGCTAGCCTATGCATTATCTTCTCTCACTATGAGACAGGTCTGTGAGAGAATGACTTATCAGCCCTCCAGCAGCAAGGCTTTTTGATCTGGTCCTACCCGATCTGTACACTTTGCTCTGATCAGGTACATTGGGTAACTCATCAACACATTTGGTTGACATCCAGGTTGCAATTGACTGCCTGACATGAAAGGCACTCTGTTTGGTAGTCACATGTCTTAAAGACAAGATTTCCAGTGTAAATTGTAAGTTTTGTTTATCTGATTTTATTTGTCACAGAGCAGGGAAGCTATGCAGAGTTTATTCATAAGAATTATTTTAGCAGTGAGTCAAGAAAGAAGTGAATGTATCATATTGATCGAGAACTTTGCTACCTTTTTGTGGACAACTTAGTGTAAAGAAAAAAAGAAACAACTCTGGCATAAATTAGCTGTTACAGCAAATGACTCAGCTGCTACTGTCATTGTTGTTATCATTTATAAAGTGCTGTTGATGCAAATGAGGCTTTAGAAGCTTATGAAAATCAAGGCCATTACCACAAAGAGCCCAGGATCAGACTCAAATCAGGATACCCTAGAAACACATCTAAAAAAAGTTGGTTTTAAAACGGGGATTGAACAGCAAGAGGGGCAAGAAATAGAAAAGAAGAAGAAATGGCATGAAGTGATAAAGCTAAGGGTGATGGAGAGGTGCAGGAAAGGACCTGCCTCCAGAAAAACAGTGCCACGCGTAGAGGAGAAAAGAAAACAACAGAAAATTGATGTTGGTCTTTTCTAGGTTGGAAGAGAAAGCTGCTGATAGAGGGTGGCAAAAGTAAAAGGAAAGATTTCCATAGTTTTGCTCTGTTTTGCCAGTGAGCTACATGTTGTTTGTGAATTAAGAGTCTGAGGACAGGAAACCCACTAGGAATACAGATGAACCACTGTTTGGGAGTTTGAAAGAAGATGTGCGGAATTAATTTCAGACCTGGTGTAAATGATCCAGCTTAAGAAGTGGTTTTGCATTTTGCTGTAACTTAAGTACTGGCACTGCTCGTGGTTTACTCTGTTTGGAGGTTGATTTGTCCATTTACCTCCCACTGTAGTCATCTGTGTCCAAACACTTCATCATGTGCATCCAGGCTTCGAGAGTATTATCAAACCCTGGTTTTAAGGATGCTGGCTGTGATGGGAATCTGAAATGCAAAATTTGCAGTGTCATTGTACCCACCTCTTTGTCACCTGACCCCCAGGACTGATTTGGAAACAAGACAATAATTGGAAAATTAGATTCATGAAATGTATCCATGCAGCTTCCCAATTTCTGCTCATATGATTGAGATGTGATGGTTATTAGAAAAAGGGTGTTTTCATCTCACACAGTCTGTTACCAGCTCTGTATGCTCTACCTGGGATTTGGAGGTTGAGTCTGGGTCTTTTTGCCATGACCTTGTCACAAGCAAGAGAGATTCTGCAATATGAGTGTAAAAGATGGATGAAGAGTCATTGAATCAGTGATTTAAACTAAAAAGTCCTGGCTTTTCCAGGCTCCATCCTAAGAGCCAGTGCAGAAGTGACCCATCAGGACATGGTGGATTGATGTATAAGAAAAGCAGAATTAATTTTGGTCCCTCTTCTTCCCCTATGTCCCATGGCTGTGCTGGGTTTGCAAGATTAGCAAACTAAAATATGTTTGTGTTGAGAAGAGGAGCAGACATGACTAAGGCACACATGGGAGCAAATATGGGGAGGAAGAAGTTGCTGTTTTTAGACAGCCACTTTTCTGACTGAGTGCACTGTAAGCACAGATCAAGTCAGCCATCCTACAAAAGGAGGTTTAGGTAAGATCGCACTGCAGATCCAAAGCCGCAACCCTCTGCCTTGACTTTTCCAGAGGAAAGGAAAGCTTTCTGCTCTGGAGGCAATTTGTGAAGGTGAGTGCAGTGTCGCAGACTTACCCTCTAGCTAAGACTCTTGCTTACCCACCTGCTACCATCACTGAACTGAAGTCATGGGGCATTTCCAACCAGCTGCAGGTCGAGTGTTTTCCAATGTGGTTCATGTGTTGTTCAGAACAGTGAAGGCAAGAGCTTGAAACACTTTCTCCATGTGTCAAATCTTGATGGACAAGAAGGAAGGTGGGGAATCTGCCCAACTCTCCTTCTGTGTCGTGCAGCAACAGAGTAATCCCAAAACAAGGACTGCAAGATGTTTCATTTAAAACTGGAATTACTTCAGTGTTGTGCACTCACATCCTTCCTGTAGATACAACACGGCCTTGAATGACTTCCCATCACACTGTCAAGTCTGGTTATTTTCCTGTCAGGTCTTACTGTGGTTCCTGCACAGATTCTTCTTTTGAATTGTCTTGTTGGCTTGTTTGTATAAGTTAATGGTACAGGGGGAGGGAAGAAAAAAAAAAAAACGAGTGGTACTTACGGGAAGCCAGTTTGCATCCACCTTGTCGGCAGGGCTGACTGCAGCGCAGCCGAGACAGATTAGCACACCACTGCCTGCCTAAAACAAATACACAGCAGCTGTTTATCAGACAGGGCTCAGCTTTCTCCAGGAGGAGGTAAACAGATTTATGCAGATGAACCTCCCAGGTGCCCTTGCAGCACAGCATCTTTCATGGCTCCTCGGCCTTCCCTGTGAGTTACAGCCAGGACAGACGAGCAGAGATGCAAGGTTAGCACAATAACACGGCCATTTGCACAGTGCCGGCATGGTTTGTCATTGCTTTATGTTTAAAGGCCATATTTAATGGTAATGTAGAATTAATCATAGTGCTGATCTCACTGTGAATGGAAGAATTTCATGTAAACCTCCGTATTTTAAGCCTACAGCACGTGAAAAAGCAATTTATTATACATCACTTATTATTCCATTTGTGCCTAAAATACTGTGAAGCAAAATTTATGGCCATTTGAGGTTGAGAGGAATTGTGATCAGCAAAAGTACTTTTCTGACTCTACATTAAGATTGTCCAGTTGCTGTTAAACTACTTAACTTCATGAACCACTTTTTTTTATAAACATGCAAGTTTACTTTAAATCCAGCAGTGCTACGTGAGTACACTACTTCAAAAGGATTGCTCCTCCCTCAATTCAACTCCCTCTGCCACAATATGTCCTTAAATTCTTCGTATAAATTTTTCCTGAAGCTTTTCAGGTGACCCTAACAATTTTCTGTAAAATCTAGTCTTGAAGATAGATGGCATATTATTTTAATAATGTAGATGTAATTACACAGTCTGGATGCTGGCTCTCAGCAACGTCTGACCGTTTATTAAGATGTTGTTGGGAGGAGGAATTGGAAGCTGAAAATTTTGGACAAGACCCTGGGGAATTCAGAAAGAGAAGTTTGGTTCAGTTCTCATGATGTTACCACTTACTCATCAGAAGTGTAAATAATCTCAAATAGTATCGCTGGTTATTCCTTTGTAACTTTATCTGCTATCAAATGGGGCAATTGGATTGCAATTGCTACATTTCTGTTGGGATTATGAGTTTTTTAAAGTGCCCTTGGGCTCCTGTTAATACAAGATCATTTCCCTGCAGCTTTCTTGACTGCTGCTATTCAGGAGACCAAGAATTCAAATACATGGTTTGTCAATACAGCAAATCCTAGGTACTGTGGTGATGAGTGCTATAGAAATGCTTGCCAAGAGAAAGAGGAAAAAAAAAACCTTTTCCTCTATTAAGTAAATTGGTGGCATTTATGCTTTTCTTAGATTGGGACTTTCCTCACCCAAGTGTATCACTTAACATTTCAACACATAATATTTCAGATTTCTCAAGATACTCCTAAAACACTCAACTAAACCAGGTGGAGAAGGCAAAGTCCACATGTGATTTGTTCTCCCTGGCTGTCACTGCAGATTTAAAACAAAAGTAATTTTGGATGCACCTACCATCCTGTGCCTTAATGTTACTAATATTATTAATATTGGTAACTAACAGTTTTCAGTCTATTGAACAATTAATGAAAAGGTCAACGGGATTCTCTATAGAGGCATCGCTCATTACAAGGCCCATTGCTTATGCAATCTCGCAGCATCCATCTTCCCAAACAAGCAAAAGGGCCAGAGATGGCAGTTCCTTAAACCTGCCTGTGAGCTCCTAATTAGAAAGCTTAATTGTATGAAAGCCATTAGGATGTTAGTCTTCCAATCCATTGGCTTGTTGATGCATTAAGTGGTACCTACGTTGTTGTGGGGCATGCGCTCTCCTGGGTCGATACGGGTGCCTACTCACCTGCCTGGATGGTAGGAATTGCTGGCAGACGGTGATGGCTGTTAGTGATGCTTCCCTGCAGCCAGGTTGAAACCCGGTGTTAGTCACCTCCACCTCCTGCATCTGCAGTGCCCCACGGGAAATGCATCTGAGCTAAGGGGTGCATACCCTACAGCAGCTGTGGCGCATGGAAGAGATGAAAAAGACTCAAAAGCAGTCCACTTTGCGAGCAAGCAGATGCAGGGCCAAGTTATGAATGCCTCAGGGTAGGAGTGGGAAGAAGGCACTGTCCCATTTAATGCTTCTGCTTGAGAAGACCTCTAATGCATCAGCTTTTCCTCACCAAGCACTGGAGAAGAGTGTGTAGCTCTTACTGCCCTGCCAAGACTATGAGGCTGAAGCTGGGGCGTCTGTGCTACCACAGTTCTCAAAGGAGGCAGTGAGGTCCAATGAAAGGCAGTTTAGAGAAGTGGCTGTGCATCTCTAGCTGTTTCCGCAGTTCATTCTGGGCATTAAAAAAAGCCTCTTTTTGCTGCCAGAGGAGCTGTATGGGTGCTGTGATGCCAGAAAGGTGCTTAGAGCTTTGGCAGGAAGTAGCTGTACCCTAGTGTTGTCCCCAAAGGAGAGTATGGAGACCCCCAGCTCTCCTCGCAACCAGTAACATTTCATCTTGACCCAGCATTTGTGGAGATCCTGCTAGTCACTTACCTACCCTTGTAGGTGCCTAGTACCTGGGTAGATCTAACCCTTATGAATGACTCTGTTAGCTGAGCAGACCAATCTTCATAAGCCTCTGCACCTTTCTTAAATTAATAGCTGTTGCTCATTTGAGTCTTCTCGAAACCTCGGTTGCTATTATCTGTCAGTCCGCCATGCTAAATGTCAGTGGAAAGCATCATTGAAAGTAGCGGGTTGAGTTTGCCTGTTGTGCCAGTGACTTTATCCTGGGGTGACCTTGTTTCTGAGGGAAGGGTCGCACAGGAGAAGGCTGCAGGGTCAGGGTCTTGCTGCAGGGCAGTGCTTGGCACTTCCAGCCGCGTCCTGCCAGTGCCCTAAGGTGCATGGGGGTCAGTGGTTCTCCTACCCTGGGGAACGCTTTGACTTGCCACAGTTCAGCCTCAAAAATCTGCCTGAGTTTGGGCTTAAACTGATCCTGATTGAAATGCAAAACTCAACAGGACCTTCTAGTCTCGCCTGGCCTGGCATCAAAAGTATGTGACCTTTGCTACGCCTCACAGGAGAAGAATTATTTCCAGGATCATTCTAAAGAGATTCGGGTCTTTGTAGCAGATTTTGCCCCAAATGTTCCTCTCCCTGAGGGCAAGCTTGCCATGAGCTTGTAGTGAGAACATGACAAAACTGAAGTACTTTCCTCGCAGATGTTTTGCATGAGACTAGCTCCATCCCAGGGATGGCTGCGTTCCGTGGGTGGGTAAAAAGATCCCTGTAGATATTTTTGTAAAGCAATTTCAGATCCTTTGCAGCTTGCTAGAAAATTGAATTAGTTGTTTTCCATTCCCTGAATTAACCCTCATTCATTCTTCCCTCAACCCTCTCCCTCTTCCTCCCCTCCCTCTAACAGATGTCCAGCATATTAAGAGGAGAGACATCGTTTTGAAGAGGGAGCTGGGAGAAGGTGCCTTTGGGAAGGTGTTCTTGGCCGAGTGTTACAACCTCAGCCCCACCAACGACAAAATGCTGGTGGCAGTGAAGGTAAATCCCAAGGGTGAATGGCAGAGAGTATGGCAGGGGCTGGCCGGCGAGGCTGGATGAGCCTGCGTGGGAAAGGGCATCAGGGGAGGGCTGGAGGCCAGGGGCGGAGATTTATCTGATGCTGGAGATTGTGGTAAATCCGCTTAGTCACACAAAGTTTCAGTGTTCCGCTTCAAGGTTGTCTATTCTCACCAGTGCCAAAGCCTCTCTTCCTGCCGACGCGGCCAGGAGGCAGCCGGGGAGGAGAAGCTGGTCTGGAAGCTGTCAGCTCCCGTGCAGCTGCAGCAGCGCAGCGTGGAGCCCACCTTCCCTCCCTGAGGGAGCGGGGCCTTTCTCGTTCCGGATTTTATCTCCTTGTGGAACATGCAGAAGCTGAATCAGAAAAGGGCCTCAGCAAAAACGAGCACTTGAAAGCTAAGCGCGACTAATCAATTTGCTGGGATCAATTTGCTGCAGGATGGGCAAAAGCAACTCGGCTCAGCTCCACTCAGCTCCTGCTTGCCTAGCCACAGGTCGCTCCTGTTTTGGTGATTTTGAGCCGACACAGGTTCAGCTTGGCTTGTGCCGTGCTCTTTGCATGCTTGTGAAGGTCCCCATGTGAGCTGTGCCCCATCAGTGTGGCTTTGGGCAGAGAAGACCATTCAGTGCAGAAATGTGCTCTCAAGTGGCACCAGTTGGCAGACACACGTAGTCTAATCCCCAGGAGTTAATTGATGCCTCCTAAATCCTTGGAAGAAGATCTACATTTGAACCAATGCTCTACAGGGAGAAAGGTTCCAGCCCTCTCTCCAGGATGCTGGAGGCATCCGGTTACTTGAGAGTTGTTTTAATCACTGGCAGTTCAAGCCTTTATTTTTTAGCTCATTTGTCCCCTTATGCTCCGGCCGTGAACTGCAAGATTGCACCTTTCACCTCTGAGACAGGTTAAAGCTGAGGTAGCACAGTTACTCATATGATTAATTGCCTGATTATATGGCTGGTACCTGCCTATCAGTGTCAGCCATCCCTTACGCGATCCCGTCTCTTAAGTCTCTTTAAGTTTCATTTGCATGTAGGCAGAAACAGCGTCCGAACTTGTTTCTGTTAATTGCTACTATGAGCTTACATCTCCAGAGTGCCTTTCATCCTGCAAGATCATACAGATCCAGCTTCGGAGCAGGGCCTTGAAAATCTGGCTTCTTGCCAGCTCGGGGGAGCAAGGAAGGCAGGGAAAAATCCCTCTAATTTGGGCCACATTATAAGTCCTAGGGGGGAAAAAAAAGGGAAAGAAAAAAAGGATTTACATATTAAGTTGAGATTTGGCTGCATTTCCTGAAGGTCTCACACTCCCAGCGGACATTTGTCACTACCTCCCTGGTCCCTGCAGCTCGGGGCAGCAGCGGGACACGCCGGTTAGGGCAGCTGAGCCCCCAGCCCAGAGTCTGTTTCTGCTCTCAGGGACTCCTTCCCAGGGCCAGAGAAAGTGGCTGTGTAACTCACTCGGTTAAATGCACTCAGATTTTCAGCAGATCTAAAGGTTGCAGCCCCGCAGATAAGCTGAGTTTTGATGTGATGGCATGGACAAGCTTCCTGTTTTATTCAGCTTGCTTCTAAAAACATCCTAAGAAATGCACAAAAACTATATTCAGCAAAGAATGTTGAGGTTACAAAGAAGTACTAGAAATGCTGGAGGGGTTGGTATTCAGGGCAAGCCCTCTGAACAGGTATTTTTCATTTCTCTGTGGGCTGCTTTCATTGTGATGATCACTCCTGTGTCTGAGAGCTCCCGAGGTGTGAGCGCACTCCTCCGCACAGCCTCCCGGCGAGGTGCTGGCGTTGTATCATCCCCGTTTTGCAGAGGGCAGATGGAGAAGCAGAGAAACCAAGCTGAAAGCATCCACTTAGGTGGAGGATGGAGTTACTGACCTGCCTTCCCAGCCCCACAGGCAGCAGGCACCAGACCCATATAGACCCCCGCTGCTGCAGTAAACACGTGTCTGCTTGTGCAGACCTGGCCCCGATGCCACGTGAGAGGGGATTTCCCAGCTAATGTTGGAACAAATGACAATTCATGACAACGGCTGCAACCTGCAGGTGCTGAGTGACTTGCTGGATGTCATGTAGGGATCATGTGCTGAAGGCACAAATATAATCCACCCCAAAGCTTCCCAGGGGAGGCATTTCAGTGGTTTTGGTGAGACATCCCTTCTCTTCCTCCGGTCTTGGTCTTCATTCCTTGTTCCACCACTTCCAGCTCCTGTTTCCCTCATTTCTAAATGCTTGGCTGTGCAACCTTAGTAATGTGGGGTTTTAATAACTTTTTTTTTTTTTGTGTATGATATTTACAAAGTTACAGTCCTAACACCTTGTAGAAATGATTGCGTGTGGAGGAGAGGATACCTAAACTCACTGCAGCTTGGAATACTACATGCAACTACAGGAAAAGAGGGAGAAAAGAGGGGGAAGGGACTGTTTTCCTGGGGAAAAATAGGGTAACATCAACTAGCATCAACATTATGAAGATATGAAATGACTACAAGTAATTGGGTGCCTGAGATAAGGATGGATGCTTTGCCATCTGCACAGTGTAACTAACATCCATCTAAATATCTCTAGTCAAGCTATCCCAGAGGACACAGAATTAAAATAAAATTATGCCATGTGACTAGCAGTTTGGGGGCAGAAGAAGGAGATGAGGCAGTGTCCTAAGGCTTGGGTAAAAACCTTGCAGGAAATGTGCTCCAAGGGGAAAAGCAGCTTCTCGCTGCTTCGCTGTGCATGGCATTGCACCCAGCAGTGCCGGGGACCAGCCGGAGGCGCGTTAGCAGCACGTTCAACCCCTTCCCCTGTGCACAGCTTTCTGATGCCTAACATCCCCTTTTAGACATAAATTGGAGCCCGCACCTGCTGCCACCTCTCTTGTCAGCTTGGGGAGATTCAAGGCGTGGGGGAGAGGGGGCAGGCGTATTTGTGTGTGGGTAAGGGGAGAGCTACCTAAGTTCCCCACGGCTGAGGGGAGCTGGTGCACATCGGATTGAATCAGGTTGCCTTGAATCCTTTTCAGGCCCCTTTAGGCTGCACAGTTAAAGCCAGAAGTGGTACTAAAGAGTCCTGGCATGTGGAGGATGGGGAGAATATAACTGACACCCAACAGCTCAAAACTGGAATTGCCTCTTCATTCCCTTAAATGTTTGCAAAGACCCTGCTGATTCTTGTGACCATTCTATCTTGTCAAATGTTCTGGACTTCAACTTTTTTACTAAGTGCTCATGGAAGAGCCCTCCCTTGATACCCTGTGATGACAACACGCTGCTTTCAAACTACCTCTCCGATGCAACTGCACAATAACGTATGAACAAGTGGCCTCCAACCCTGGGGAACCCTCTCCGATCGCTGGCTGCACCCACAGCAACATCTTCATAGCAACCCTGCAATGTCAGGCTGGTCCACACAGCCTGGAGCATGCGAGCTGCCCTGCAACAGCAAAGTGGTGTGCTCAAAGGTGGAAGATGAGATATTCTCAACAAGGGTACCAATTTCAGCATCAGTCTGCCAGGGGAGCTGTTATAAACAGCAGGGAATAAAAACATGATTTTAAAAATTATGAGAAAAGACTTGACAGTGTCCTTCTTCAGAGGCAGTTTGAAAAATCCACACAATAACTGCACAGCCAGGCAAATCCGTCTTCTGAATAAAGGCAGTATAGTCAGCTATTTCAAAATAAAAGACAGATAGGAAGGACTGGCTGGCTCAGGAATTTAATAATAATGAGATATGAAGCCATTCACCCCTAGGTCACCAGTACAAATCCTGCCCAAGCTGGGAATAATTGGAAGCTATTACCCTCTGAGGCTTGTTTGCTGCTGCCTGGGAAATGAGTTGGGGAACCTGCCGGGCCGGTAACTACATGAATGAAATGCTGAGGTGGTGCCACTGACACCTACTGCCAGCCCTCCTAGTGCCACCCAGCTGGTGGCAGCCGTTCCTCTTCCCTCCCTCAGCAGCTCCTCTGTGATGCTGTGACCCACTTGTTCTGGCTTTACCCCGGCCTGAGCCCACCCTGTGTGTATCTGTGCCCCTTCTTTCAGGCACTGAAAGACCCCACCTTGGCAGCCCGCAAGGATTTCCAGAGGGAGGCAGAGCTGCTGACCAACCTGCAGCACGAGCACATCGTCAAGTTTTACGGCGTGTGTGGTGATGGCGACCCGCTCATCATGGTCTTTGAGTACATGAAGCACGGGGACCTGAACAAATTCCTGAGGTACGTGGGAAGGAGGGCGTGGGAGATACTGTACAGCTCCTCTGCAGCCTTGGTGTGTCTTGTTATAGGTCTGTGGTGCACCAGTGACACCACTGCCATGTGGCTGCTGGTGGGCTGGGTAATGAGAGCCCGTTGTTCTGAGTACAGCTTGTAGGAGATAATGGTCCTCACCAGATTTGGTGCTTTATTAGCCCTACCCCAATGTTTCTTCTAAGGTAGTCACAGGGGTGATCCTTGTAAGCTATGGAAACCAAACTTTTCTTCTCCCACTCCAGCAAGTTTGGAACGGCAGGCAGCGTGGCTGCAATCCCTCTCTGCCCTGTGGGGTTAGAAGGACATGAAGCCATGGCTGTCAGCAGCTCCGAGTCCCATACACCCAGCAAAGCCATGCCCAGCTGAAGCAGGAAGGCTGCTAGCCATCACTCCCCATGTCACCGAGCTTCTGGTTCAATAGCATAAGAACCAAAATATTTCTTTGAGAGACTTGCTGGAGTCCTTGGTCTGATTGGTAACCTGGGCATTTATTGATCTCTAGTTCTCATTCCTATATTCAGAAAAGACCTGAAAAATGTTGGAGGAGCCTCAGGTGATGCCTGGTCCTTGTTTCCTAAGCCTCGTCAGACAGAGATCCTGACTGAGATACCAAATATCCTACCCTGTGGCACCATGCTACTCAAGAAACTAGGCAAGACCTGACGAAGTGCCGTAATTGCCTTTGCTGCCTCTAGAGAGGTGCAGATTGCTGGACCGCCCCCCCCCAGTCATCACTGAACCATTTCATCAGCATGAGGCAGATCATTTGTGTGCCCTGAATCCACCAGCGGTGAGGGGCAGGGAGGAACTGTGGGAGGATGTTTGTGGTGCTGTTCTCCCACAATACAGAAATTATGCTCTGAAACCTGCATGCAAGTGGAGTGGTACTTACCTCTTGAAATAATTAGTAGTTTTATTTCCCAGTATTTAGAAAATTGGACCCTTGATATTTTCCTGTTTTGACTGCTAAGTGTGAACATGATTGCAGCAGGAACAAGAAGCTTGAGCACAGCAGGTTTAGATCTAGGGTTGGGATACACTCAGTGATTATTTTTCCACCATCACAGTCAGTTTCTGACCAGGGAACACAGATCCTTCCCTGAGGTTTTAATTTCTAAGCAATCACCTACACCAGAAGAGCACCTATGAGCACCTAAGAGC
>NW_010553980.1:107398-112758 GCF_000687285.1 Phaethon lepturus | reverse complement strand
TCCCTACACCTAATGGGGAAGGACCCGAGAGGTTTCTTCTCTGGCCAAGCAATGCCAACCTGTTTGCAGCTCCCTTGAGGTGTTCGCAGGGCAGTGGCTGAGCTGGGAACATCCCTGCATTGGTTTCCCTCCTCATTTTGGTATATTTGTAGGTAGACTGAACATGATTTTATAGCTCAGTCCCTGTCTCAGGCTCTGGATAGATGACATCCTTGGCAAGGTAGGATGAGTGAAGACTGATGCTACGCTAGTTTTGCAGAGCTCTTCAGGCCTGTGTTCAAGGGAGAGCAGCCTTGGTTTCCCTGGGAGCTTCTCTTGTAGTACCCTGTCTTGCAGGGGCTCAGCAACCTCCCACCAGCAGCAGACTAAACCCTGCCTACCAGTATGAAACCGCGCATTGGGCTGAAATGGTGTTTTAGCGCAGATTGGAGATGCAGTGTTAAGGACAGTGCCTCAGCCTCATGACTGGAGCAAGGCAGTCTAAAAAAGAGCATGAGAGACTGTGTTCTTGAAGTGCTTCACAAGGGAGAGCAGAAAATGGACCCATCTTTTTTCCTGGCAGAACCAGCAACCTTATTCTCCCTAGAGGAGGTAGACATTACAGCCGAGGCACAACCTGCCTCTCTGCTCTAACTGATCTCCCAAACAGCACAGTCCAAAACAGGCTCTCTCGCCGTCTCAGAGGGATGCTCGTGCCCACTGCCAATGCCTCGTGGAACTGCTTCACACAACAGCGTGCTCCTAAGGCTGATACCGTGCTGAAGCCAAGCACCCCCCGCCCCACATGCCAGCCTTGCCCCGGGACGAGTCTGAGAAACACTCATGCCCTGGGAGGCCAGGGCCTGTCCCGGTGTCACTGGGGAAGAAAGCTCGTTCTTGTATTGTCTTTGGCCTTTATGAAGGAAAAGAAGCTTTCCAGATGTGTGGTCCCCAGGACTGCAGCCTCACATCTTCCAGCTGCATTTAGCTGCCAGTTTTTCTGCCTCGTGCAGCCATGGAGCAAGCAGCTACGAGCTCCCTTCTCTGCATGTTGGTGTGTGATAGGCAGTGAAATCCCTCTGTGTCCCAAAGGAAGCTGCCTTTTGGGACAAAGGCGCTTATACCCAGCAACCGGGAACTCAAAATACCTAAGGGGTCTTTGTTTGTCAGGTCAGCTGTCTGCCAGTGGGACACTCTGGCAGGGACGGGGGCTGCAAGGGGGTCAGAGAGGGTCGGTGGTGCGGGAGTGCCTGGCATCCCTCAGCAAGCAGCAGTTCTTATTGCGGCATGGTTCACCAAGCCCACAGCCGGAGCCGGTTGCTCCCAGGCACTGGAGGCCAGGGACGCTGGGAGTCTGTAAGAGAGACTCAGGTGGACTTTGCCCAGTTTAACTGCAGAAATTGGAAAAGTGGTAAAATGGAAGAGGCTCACTTTAGACCCAGTTCCCTAGAAAAAGCACAATAAATAAATAAATCCCCCTAAGCGTTGTTAGACCTTTGTGGGCTTCCCAGAGAAGACAGAGAATTTTACTGGTCTGTAAAATTGCCTGGTGTGGCACTAGGATCAACACCTGCCAGCGGAGCTAGAGGTGACGTGTACTGGGATGGCTCTACACGCCTCCCAGGGCCCTGCGTGTAAGACCATTGCTGGTGGTGCGACAACTTACCCTGCTCTCCGCACGGAGGGAGGCTGCGATCGTGGTGCCCTGGCTGATGGAAAAGGGATAGTGAAAAGATCCTGCCGTGGAGAAATACAGGCATTGCTCTCCAGGGAGCACTGCATCCCTAGGGCTGCTCTACGCAGGGGCTGGAGACTGCCTGCAGGTTGTGTGCGTGGCAAGGCTGGGCGCTCCCCGACACACAGACCTGCTGCTCAGGGGTCTGCGGCAACCACCTTCCCTCTCTGCTTGCCAAATACCTCCATCGCTTCTTCCCTTTCCTCCTGTCACTTGATTTTTAGCTTTTGTTCTCTGTCTGTGGCAGCAGCAAATTTGAAGTAGGGATATTTGCATGCTGCCGTTGCTGAACCTCTTTGCAGTCTATAGTATGTTACTGCCATTTGCTGTTAGCACAAGAAGGCCATAGATTTTGTTAGAAAAGTTGTGTCGTTCTGATGTCTTTTTGTCAGTCCTTCCAGTGGAGCAGCCCCACAGTCGGACTGTCTTGGGACAGAAAGAGGAGTTTCAGCAGAGGAAGCCAGAAGGGTGATTTTCCTCCCCATGTTGGCAAAAGCCTCCATCACTCCATAATAACAAAAACCCCCAACTGTTCTTTAGCAGAGGTTCCACCCAGTCTTATGGCTTTTCGCTAAAGCTGAGTTAAACCCCTTTCCCCAAGAAGAGATGGGCAGACCCCTCTTGTTTTTCCTGCAGGCTTCTTGACGCAGCTGAATGTACTAAAATCCCTCCTGTTAATCTCACGTGTGTGTTGATACTTCTTCCTTCTGGACTATAACCATGTGGGATGGAGAAAGGGAGGGAGGGAGGTGTACGTATTATATAGGACATACAGAGATGTGTCCTGCATAGTGGGATGTACAAAGAACCAGTGAAACAGAAGTGTTGGCTGACTATTTTTTAAACATCACCTGTTCCTTCACAGACATTTCTTTAGAGGTCGTTATTGTATTTGAAAAATGTGGCAGTAATGAGATAGTAATATATCCCTCACTTCTCACCTGGGAATGTTTACCTTTGATGACAACAGGTATCAGCTGCAACTAAATATGGTGTAGCTGCAAGGCATGACTAGTACAAATTGTCCAACACAGTTTTAGAAGCTATTGTTTGTCCTGCTTTGCTGGTTTTAGCTAACCTGCTCAGTCCTGGCTCAGCTTCACCTGCTGTCAACATCTGTTGTCACCACCAGGTAATTTACTGGGGTAAACCTGTCTGTGGGCTGTTTAGATAAGACATCAAGCAGTCATTTCTGCATACACCCTTCTGCAGCTCCTCCTTGCCTTAGCAGTTCTTCTAGTGTGCTGCTGCTCCCACCATGCCCATGTGCCTCCAAGATGCCTCCAGCAGCCCCAGCCCTGCCATCCACGCTGCTGCTCCCAGCCAGCCCATTCCACATTCACTGCAGTATCACCCACTCGTGGCTCCCAAAAAGCACTCTTGGCTCCTCAGCACTCATTTCTGGAGGAGTTCTCCTCTTCCAGCTGTTCTTTCTACCAGGAGGGGACCTTTAGAGCCATGTTCCCAGCGGTAGGGCAGCAGGAGGTAGCTGAAGACAAGGGCATTTAAAAAATTAACAGTTGAGCCCCAAATGCCTGGATGCTAATCCCTTTGGTGCGCCATCAAACCCAACAGAGCCATTAGGGAACAGAGACAAAGGAGGGAAACAGTTTGGATTTTGTTGTGGGTCGTTCAGTCCCGTCAAGAAGGAAGGAAAGCTCTGTATGTGCAATTTCACTGTGCTAGCTGTCCGTGGGGTTACTGCTGATGACAGGGGTGAAATGCCAAGAATCGTTTCAAGGAGAACAGTATGAAAGCCTTGGAGGAAGTGCTGTACTGTAGCTTAGTCACAAGGAGGAAGGTCACAGCAAAATCTCTTGCTTTTACCTAAATATGCGGACTTTTGTTATTCCACCTTCACACAGGCTACCACAGGGTGAGCTCTACCAAGACAAGAGACAGCACAGAGGGAGCATGGCAAAGACAGGCTTGGTACACAGTGAGGGAGGGGACTAAAAAGGGGACAGGACAGGAATGAGTCTGACCTTCAGTCCTGCATTTACAATGCATTTGGTTCAGCAAAATATTTCCTTTTGTTGTCTGGGATGTTCTCTGCATCTGCTGTCATCCAGATCTAACCTTTGCACCTCTGCTCGTGCCATCACAGTTTACAATACCTGTGTTACCTCTGGGATAGCTTAGGGTATAAAGGGTATTTTCCAGGGATGAAGCTGCTAGTGTTCCTCTGAAACCTTTTATGTGATCTCTGGCTGTACTGGTATTGATCAGGGGGAGGTCGTTTGGTGATATGGCGTTTGGAGGAAAGAGATGAAGCTGTTTGGGATTAATAAAGAGACTAGGTAGCAAGAATATGATGGCTGTAGAAGAAAAGGGTGTGATATCTCTACCTCTGGCAAGGTTTCCAAGGTGTAAGAATTAACTGGAGCACACATGTAGATACCTGGAGGCTCATGAGTTTTGCATAGGTCTTGCCAGTGGAGAATGTCCATGTTGCATCAAGCCAATGGTCTCTTCTGTCCTGGCAGTCTGTCTCCGTCTGTGGCCATAAGAGCTTGCTTGCAGAAGAGTAAGGATAGGAGAAGGAGGTATGGCACTCACCCACCAACCGAAATGTTCCCCTAACCTCCTGTTCTCTTAAGCTTTTCTTACTTTTTTTTTCCACTGGAGCTGTGTGCACATCCTCACAGCGGCAAGTTGGGGACTAGTCCCTACCCCAGCAGGAAGAGCGACCGTGTGGGATTCCTATCTCCTGGTCACTTTTGAGACCCAACTCTATGCTTTTTGCTTCTTCCTCCCTATAGGGCACATGGCCCAGATGCTATGATCCTCGTGGATGGGCAACCTCGACAAGCCAAAGGGGAGCTAGGGCTATCCCAGATGCTCCACATCGCTAGCCAGATCGCCTCTGGAATGGTGTACCTTGCCTCCCAGCACTTTGTCCATAGAGACCTGGCCACCAGGAACTGCTTGGTCGGAGCCAACCTGCTGGTGAAGATTGGAGACTTTGGGATGTCAAGAGATGTCTACAGCACTGATTACTACAGGGTAAGGCAGCTCCAGCGGCAGTTTGATGCTCAGAGCAAAGGGAGACTAGGAAATGTTACAGTAAATTAGTTTTTGGAGCTCTTGGGCTCATTCACTTGGTTATTCCCTCACTGAAACATGCACAAAGGTGTTGATCAGGCATCCCTGAACCACTGTCCTCACACCTTTTCAGTCCTGGGCATGCTTGTAGTTCAGACATCCATGCAGATGCCTACACATAGAGCTCTCTGTGATACCCCAGCACACAGTCACATGCTTTGGGATGGCTCTGAAGTCATCCCATTCTTCCTTCCTATTTTTTCTCCCTGTTTTTTAAAGACATTGATAAATTAAACGTAATCCAAAGAGATGACAAGACTACAGGCTGTGACCTCTGGTGTTAGATTAAAGAAACTTAATACAGGGACCTAGAGAAAAGGCAACTGAAAGACTGACAGATAAGTGCACAAAATATGGAAGAGGAAATAATAGGCAATTTAGGTTTGACCTCAAAACACTTTTTTCCAACAGGGTCATCATTTAGACAATGGAATAATTTGCCAGTGGTATGTTGCTGAGGGCCTGCCATTAAAGAAGTTCAGGAAGCAACTAGATAAAAATGCCTGGGTTTAGGGCAGAGGCTAATCCTGCACTCGTCTCT